>NW_026698240.1:0-300000 GCF_030435755.1 Ochotona princeps
GGTGAGGGCTTGGGGCGGCTGGAAGGGAAACCCCAGAGCCTATGGAACTGTATCATATAATAATAATAAAAAAAAAAACCTCCCAATATCATGCCATCTCAAACAGCTGCATTTTAGCTTACTTCTTTCTGATTTTGATGTCTGTTATTCCTCTACCCCCCAACTGGGTTTGCTATTTCTTTTAGTGTTATATTGAATAAGAGTAGTGAAAATGAATATCCTATTCTTGATCCAGATCTGAGTGAAAATGCTTAAACTTTTTCTTGTTCATGGTATTAGCAGTTGGGTTGTCATATGTAATTTTATAGTTTTGAGATACGTTTTTTTTTCTGTATACCTAATTTTTGGAGGTTTTTTTTATCATGAATAGATACTGAGTTTTATCACGTTTTTGCTGTTCGTTGAGATGACCATTCTTCCTCCTGTTGATGCGATTTATGATGTTTATTGATTTTGAGTTGTTGAGCCAGCTTTATATCTGAGTTAAATTTCACTTCATCATGAAGTTTGCTCCATTTAATGAGGTTTGAATTTTTTTCCCTTGTTCTTCCATGAGAATTTTTGCTTCTTTAGCAAAAGATTCAAAGTTCTAACAAGGATTAGGTCGTAAGTTTTTTTGGTAGTTTGATTCAGTTTTGTTACGAGAGAGTGATGCTGGCATCATAAGGAATTTGACTCAGTTCCATCCGTTTCAATAATTTTTAAATGCTTTCAAAAGATTTGGCGATGGTTCCTCTTAGAATAGTCTGTGGAATTTGATAATAAAGTGATTATATTCTGGAGTTTTTAAATGGAAGACTTTTAATTGCTGCTCCAGTCTTTTTTTTTTTAAGATTTGTTTTTATTGGACAGTCAGATATACAGAGAGGATAGGCAGAGATCTTCCGTACGTTGGTTTACTTCCCAAGTGGCTGTAACAGCTGGAGCTGAGCTGATCCAAAGCCAGGAGCCAGGAGCTTCTTCCAGGTCTCCCACGTGGGTGCAGAGTCCCAAATCTCTGGGCCATCCTTGACTGCTTTTCCAGGCCACAAGTGGGGAGCTGGATGGAAAACAGGGCTGCTAGGATTAGAACTGGCGCCCATGTGGGATCCTGGCATGTTCAAGGGCAGGAGTTTAGCTGCTATGCTACTGCACTGGGCTCTGTTTCTTCAGTCTTCTTGCTGGTTCAGGGTCTGTTTAGATTTCCTATTTTTAAAAATTGCATCTTATCAATTTTAATTTGTAATCAATTTGTAATTAAATTATTTATTGATTACTACTTATCAGTTTATTTGAGTTTTTCTTGTTTGTCAGCATATAATTTCTCATAATACTTTCTTAAGATCCCTTATTTTTCAGGCGCATTGGTTGTAATCTTCTTTTTCATTTCTTTGTTTATATGATATCTTTCTCTTTTTTGTTAATCTGGCTTCTGATAGCAGCAGAGCAGACATCAGCTGCATGATTCTGTGTAACCTAGTCGGGTGAGTCTAGTGCTCTGCAGGTGTGGCGGGGGCAGGTCGGGGAGTGCAGGAGAGGAAGGAGGCCAAGTAGCTGTTCAGTCCTCAGCGGCTCCCCAGCGTACGGTTCCTCTCTCAGTTACAGCTGCCAGTGGTGCTGGGATGTGCAGCAGCCTCTCCCTGCTCCGTCTTGGGGAGATGGTGACTCCCGCCTGCAGTTATAAGTGCCGTGCAGCTGACCCGGATGGCATTGGTCCTCTTGATCACTGTCCCCCTGGGATCTCTTTTCTGTTCTGTGGTTTCTGTCCTGAAATTTTCTGTCCCAGCCAGTCCCCTGAAAACAGGAACCTTTCTTTGTTTTTCAAGTATTTTCTGACACTGAGGTCTGTGCAGCTTCTCATTCTTCAGGCTTCCTGGATCCCCAGCTTGACTAATTCTGAATGCTTCTTCTCACTGCAGTTTTTACTTTCTAGCTTCTCTCTTTAATAAACTGTGCTGTAAAAATAGGTATAAAATTTGAAGTCTGGTGACTACTTTTAGCTGTCAACAAATCTGAGAGCCTGAACACAACTCCCATCAACATTTTTCCCTGCTCGAAAAGAGAAAGATAAAAGAAAGGGAATTTAGATTTGAAAAGTTTGATGCTTGATTTGGGCTTTTATAAACCTTTTGGTAATATGTGGGAAGGGACTTTCCTGAACCATGCTGATATAGTAAGAAATAACAATGGGCTTAACTGGTATGAACTTTAACGATCCTACTTTTTAGCAGCTAGGATTCTTTCACATAGTGTAAATATAAAATGCTCTTGTGGTAGGGTACAAGATGTCTCCCGAAAATATATGTTGATAATAATAGAACTAAAAACATTAATAAATATGGAATAAAGAAGAAAAATGCTTTTTTGCTTAGCATTTTTTTAGTGCATGAGGAAGATACCATTTACAACTTATTCCTACAGTAAAACTTATTTACTGTAAATACCCTGAGAGGCCTTATCCCTGGATAGTGAAGATTGTACAGTTGCATTCTCTATCTGGCTCGCTCTCTCTCTCTCTCTCTCTCTCTCTCTCTCTCGCCCTCTCTCTCTGCTTGTGTACCTGTGTGTGTGACACATTATTATGAAGGTTCAATGTGTAATTTTTTGCTGAGAATCACTATAGTTGGATGATTCTGCCTAGTTATTTGAGAAGGTGGATTGAAGAATGTACTGGAACAATGGTTGGATAAGATCCATAGCAGAGAAATATAGGAAAGAATTCTTGACACATTTCATTTGAGGCATAATGCTGACTGATAGTAGCAAAATAATGACTACGTGTTTTCCATTCTCAGGGCAATTAGAGAACTGTGCTCATCAGTTCAGATTGAAAGCTGCTTTTCCATCAGTAGTGAAGCCACAGTTATTTCCAATAAGACCCACACCCTTGTCTGTTGATTTGCACTCATACAGCCAACCAATGACATGATATTTTCAAATACATTCACAGGGAGCTGTGTGCAGTTTTTAAATGTGGAAGCAAAGGTGTATATATGCTGAAGCTTTGGGCTTGTGAATGTTAACCACTTCTCACTGTAATTACTGAATAATTTATAATGAACTTGTTTCTCTGGGTTCATAGAGTTTGCTACAGAAATTTAAACAACTTTATACATTTTTGGGTCCATGTCTGTTGGAACCTTGTAACTGTTGATCCAAGCTTTAAAAATCCATCTTGTCCTTATTTGTTCCTTTCCCACAAAATAATTTCAGATCTTCTCATGGTATAAATATCTAATTTCACCTCCCACTTCTGTCTTCTTTCATTACAGAAAGGCTTCACTGACTTTAGTAGCACCATCTTTTGTTAGGAGTTTGACATTAATTAAATTCACTTTTTTGATATGCTATAGGGAACCTATGGAATATTGAAATATACAAAGTCATTATGTAATTCAACTCTGAAGCTTAGCGTCAGTTCGGTGATTGGCACTCACATCTCTGTCCCGTTGTTTACTCACCTACTAAGGATATTATATAGATGGGGTTATACTTAACACTGAAATCTTTTAAAGTTATACATTCAAGGATAAATAGGAGAAGAAACCCAGAGAGCAAATTCTGAAGGAACAGGAAATAGCAGAGAATTAGTGGAAAATGGTATCATGAAGGAGATACAAGAATGAACAAGACAGAATGGAACATTTCACATGCTACAGTCGGCGAGGAAAATTTTTAAAAATCTTTTGTATTTGGATATAGGTGATTTTTGGGGACCTTGTTGAGAACTTTTTACACTATATAATAGAAGTCTGAGGCCATTTACAGTAATCTAAGTGAATGAGAAGTAAAATTCTAAAACATGAAATATAGGCTACTCTTCAGTGATTTGAGCTTAAAAGTAGTATAGGGTGTTTGCACTGGGAATTGGAGTGCCTTTGGAGGCTGAGAACTCTGAGGTCACCCACCCCTGTTGGGATCTACCACATGGGATGGAAGAAGCCCAAATCCTTCCTCACAGGATCCAAGGTCATCAGAACAACATCCAGGAGCTCTGAGCGGTCTGTAGACACAGAGGAACAGTAAACTTCCTTCAGGACTAGCGAGAGGAGCTTTCTCTGGTCCTTACTTAGTTCCAACTTTGGATCCCCCATCCTCTCTTGCAATGACCATCAGGGTCGCTCTGGAGCCCCCCAAAACAAACAAACAAACAAAATTAGAACAGATAGACAAAGAACAACAAGGAAAGCTTAGAACGAGACAGGAAACAGCGTGGATTCACATATACCTTACTAGGTAGGACGCAGAGATTAGATACTCCTCACTGGGGAATGGAAGGTTTCTCTGCACACCCCTCCTAAAACAGTTCTACAGCTCAACTGTTGACATATGCCTTGCTAGAGTTATAAGCCAGTTTAGACTATCCTAAAATCTGCCAAGTTCCGTAGAATTATGCTTCAATGCTATAGACTGCTAAATATTAAAATGAGGATAGACATGAGACAGCTGAATAGTACCCTATAGCCATTTTAAGGTGTATAGCAGCCGGTTCTGTGTATGAATTAAAATTGAAATGTCAATGAAGTAGTCACAGGATGTGGTTAAGAACTTGCATCTTGTAACATATTGGTTACTCAATACCATAACAATTCTACATTGTTGTAAATTGTTGTTGATGTTACGTTGGGGCTTTTAATTGATCAGGATGATATTTTGCCAACTCTACCTTCAGACCAGAGATGATCTCCCCAAGAAACCGTTGAATGTAACTGGACAATAAGATGCTGGACTCTTTGCTGGTATATACTTGCAATGAAGGAATCTCAACTGAATTTGATCTGTAATACTGCAACAAGGTGGAGGAATCCACCATGGGGGAAGGGCATGGGGAGGGGTTGGCGGAATCCCAGAGCCTATGAGACAGTGTCACATAATGCAATGTAATTAATAAAAAAAAAGACAATTTACAGATGAATTAAGTTTTGTTTTGGTACAGTTTTATTTTCTAATCAATACTGTCACTTTTTTTAAGTTGAAAAGTAGAGCAGAATGATTCAGTTGGGAAGGAGAGATTCAAGACTTGGAAGAGGGAACTTCATTGCTGTAGATAGTAAGCTGTTAGTAGCTGTGGATGGAGACAGTTAAGTCAGGCTCATTTGTCAGAGTAGGAGGACCCTCCTTTTGCTCAGAGGGTGGGGAGAAAAGGAGAAGACACTACTGATAAATTTCAGGATGGGGCAAGTAAGACGTTTTGGGGAATCCTACACTGCCTCCATTTGCTCCTGCAGGAAGAATGATGGTAAGTGAGGGACAGAAGAGTCATTTTGTTAATAATGACCATTGTATGAGCTGGCTAGAGGCATAGGAATCTGTCAGTGTAAATTCTATCAGCTGATACTCCTGTGTGACTCTTGCAGGGAAACTAAGACTAATGCTTGTAGAAATTAGGGAATTTTTTAATCCCACCAGAGTTGGGAGTTGATGTAGAGGAGGCAGAGATGGAGGCAATGAGGAATAGGTCTAGCAGAAGGAAGGAAGTGTAAAGATAGATAGATGAATACTTAAAAGTCAGAAGTACAGGAAAGAAGAGGAGAGGAACTTTTTGCATCAAGAATGGCATTCTGATGCAAAAAAATTAGACAAACAATGGAAGTGGGTGACAAAAGTGATATGGAATTAGGGTTTTTTGGGAATCTGAAAATTTAGCCAAGGGTTGAAAAATGAGCTCTGGGATTAGACTTCGAATCTCTTCATTTATTCGGTATGTGATCTTGGCCAGATTCTTAACTGCAGTAATGTTGATTACTTATCACTGAAGTGGGGGTTGGTAAGAATAATAGTGCTTTACTTTTGTGGTGGGATTGAATGAAATGAGCTCTATTAAGTGTTTGTTCAATCTCTGCCAGGCTCCGTGTTCCGTAATTTTCCCTAGTAGTCATGGCTGTTTTATTATTACTGCCAGCTCCTTCTTTTTGTTTAGATCTTAGCTCATACATGACCTCCCCTAGAGCGACCCTTTCTACTCAGCACAGTGAAGAGCATGAGGCTGGTCCAGGTGACTCTGTTGTTTCAGTTCTGTCTACTCTGGAATTTGGCTGTTGGTGTGAATATTCCCAACCCCGTCTCCAAAGAGACATTAGTGTGTTTGGTATTGAAGCCACGTCTCATTAATCGTTCTATAGACCGTGTGCCAACACACAGCAAGTGTAGCCACTCTGAGTTGTTGTAAAAACAAAATATTGATTGCTGAGTGTCTCTCTCTCTCTCGGTACAGAATCATTCAATCAGGGCTTGTTGATAAGGTTGCTTTTGGCATATTGGCAAAACTTTCAGAATCAAGACAAAAGGTAAACCACAATCATTAGGGTTTTCTGATCTCACTTTTGAGTTTTCCACATAAACAAGTTTGTAGTTCTCAATTTATTATTTTGTTTGGGTGAAAGAAGGAGTGACTAATCTTTTCCAGGCTGTGTTGAATTTAACAAATTGAAGAAGTGCCAACTTACTACTTAGAAAATGAAATTTGTTTTTGAGGCATTATTTTAATTGTTGCTTTTCCTTTATGTCAAACATGACTTTAATTGTGGGAGATGATACATGAAGTTTTATTTGAGTCACAGATTATTCTGCTGTTGGGGCCAGAGGAACTTGGTAAATGTTATTACGCTTTTCATGTGTCAGTGTTGTGGTACAAAGTGAATGATAGATGCTGCTTATCCAGTTCACATGTTCATCTTCACTTATTTTTTACTTGAAAAGCATGGAGACAGAAAGACAAAAATGAGAGACAAAGATTTTCCATCCCCTGGTTCGCTACCCAAATGCCTGCAACAGCTGAGGCTAGGGCGAGTCGAATCAGGATCCCCCATCTCAGTCTGGTTTCCCATGTAGATGGCAAGAACCCTCTAGTACTGGGGCCATTACCTGCTGCCTGCAACATAAATATTAATAGGGGCCTTGGATCTAGGGGAACAGGAATTTAAACTCAGGCACCCTGATATGGTTTGTGAAATCCCAAGTAGTGTTTGAATTGCTGTCTCAAATGCCTGGCCCCGTGTTAGCTTCTTGAGATCTTTTAATTTGTAGCATCACCTTAAACCTTTTTTTAAAAGAAAGAATTATTTGAAAGGCAAAAAGAGAGAGAGGTAGAAGTAGAGAGAAAGAAATGGGGGAGGGGGAGAGAGCGAGCTAGCGAGCTACTGATCAGTTCTACATGCCTGTAACAGTTTAGGCTGTGCCACTTAGAAACCAGTAACTCAGTCACTTGGGTGCCAGGAACCCAAGTGTTTAGGTGGTCACCTTTTGTTAGGAGGGTATTCATTATGATGAAGTTGGATTCGGTCAACTGTGATATGGAAGGTAGATGTCCCAAGTGCTACCTTCAAGCTGTGCCAGACATGCGGTGCTGACACACGCATGACCTTGCTCTGTTGCTTGTGTGACGTCTTTGTATTTGGAAAGGAAGGCTCAGTCAAGAGCGACAGTTTCTGAATTTTTCATTTCTTTGCAACATTCGTAAGTTGCTCAGTGTTGATAATAATATCCTCTTATTTTTGGACTAAAAATAGACATTTCCTGGTTCTCAGTTAAAATATGTATGAATCACTGATGATTCTGTGTAATTTTCAAGCATATTAGTGACCATTGTCATTTTAGGGAAGCAAAATTTTAAGGTTCTTTTCTTGATTATACAAATAGTCCCACAGATTTTTATTTTCTTGAAAAATCTGTTCAGTATTGATTCATGACAGTCTGAGATAAATGATTCATGAATGACATGGTTGTTGTATCTGGAAATAATCCATCTAAAAGTATTTTGTCAGGGGCCATTTTATAAACTTTAAGTAATGATGCTTTTTTTGTTGTTACTGATTCTTTCTTTATTGTAATAAAATGTCATGTACTGCCAGGAGGTAGAAAGTTGCATATGATTGCTGCTGGTGGTTGCTGATAATCTGACAAGTTTAAGAACACTGCTATTTCGTCAGTTGCACAAGGCAATAAGTTCTAATTAAAACAAGTGTACTTTGTTTCTCTCAGCAATGCCTTCCTTTTTAGTGATAACTAGTTGAAAATAAATGTTTTCTTCCCTCACTGAATAACAGCTTAAAAGAGGTAATACTGCTGTAAAACATCATTCCCAAATAATGTGGTTATAAAACACACAGAAAAGGAGTCATGTTTTCTGAGTTGCTTTCTAATGAAATTTGGTATGGTTGATTTCCATTTCTGTGACATTTGAGATTGTTGTTTGATGAAATGTTACACATTGCCATTGACAAGAAAATTTTTCCTAATGTTTCATATGCTTTTATTCCTAGAATTTAACTCACGAGTTGGAGAGCAGGGAAAAACAACAGTTGCACATGCTGAATCAGCTCAGGGAGATCCAAAATCACTTTGAGACGAGCGAGGCTGAGCGCAAGCGAGCTGACCTCCAGATCGCGGAGCTGACGCAGCACGCCGAGGATGCCACCAAGCAGGCCAAACAGTACCTGGCTGAGCTGCGGCAGTCGGAGGCCCTGAGGGAGGAGGCTGAAAGACGCAGAGAAGACCTGAAGCTGAAAGCCCAGGAATCCATCAGGCAGTGGAAACTGAAGCATAAGAAACTAGAGCGAGCATTGGAGAAACAGTCTGAAACTCTTGATGACTTGACAGAAAAGAACAATCAGGTACAGATGTCAAATTCCTGGGGAGCAGGTTCTGCTGTCTCTAACATTCGATTCCTCCATTGCTTGAACAAACACTTGGGTGTCGGGCTCTACAGTCTCTCAGTTGTCTTTGAAGTGTCTTTCTGTCTTGGCTATATCAAGTAAAAAATAATTTATTTTTTCAAGGCTCTTTCAATGGTTTGTCATTCTATGGCTTTTCCCGAATTATCCCTTTAAATGAGTCATACTCTCTCCTTCCTCAGCTCTACGTCCCCATAAATCGACCTAATCGTTGATATCCTAATATTCAAATGGAAGAAAATCACTGTGTCACCATCTACCAGAATATCACATCGTTTTCCCCCGTACATCTTATTTGTTTTTTAAAATCCTTATTTTAAAATCTTACTTGATTATACATATTTCAGAGTAGGTATTAGTGAGATAGAAGCACTTAAAAAATGCAATAGTTACTACTGGTCTATTTTTCCTGCAACAAATATAATAGGCTTAGTTAAAGGAGTGACATTAACTAGCTCTCTCTGTAGTGTCACAAGATCATAAGCCTCCTTAAATCTGTTTTTATGCCCTTTCGGCAGCAACAGAAAGCATTTCACTGATCCTTGTATGCATGTCACATGAACTTTTCTCTTGTATAGTCAGTTATTTTGGATGGATTTTATGCTTCTCTATAGTTCTTAGCTGTATCTGTGGGTTGAATTAAGCCCGGGTGGTCTATGAGATAGTAAGCGGAAGAGTCATGATTGGTTTTCACTGATGTTTCATCTTGGTTTATCATTTGAGCTTTGTCATTTGTCACTTGTGAAGAACTCAAACATTACAGAAGACTATAATCGTTTTGATAAGTTGATTTCCTTGCAAAAGAAAAGAAAATGTAATGCAGTTATATTTTTAAAATCAATTGTCATCACTTTAGGAGTGACAGATACTTGTACATGAGCTGTCATGGTAAAGATGCTTTGCCTTTTACAAGGAATTTCTCAGAAAACGGAAGAGGTGCTCACTGTGCTCACTGTGGGTAGGCTTTCCTTTTCTTTTTTTAAATAAAAATGAACCTTGTTTATCAGGAATATAGACAAGTGTTATAAACAGTAATCGAGTAGGAGGATGACACTGCCTACATAGGGAAAGTTTTAAAATAATTATGGATCTCTAAAATGCAGTAGTATAACTTTCTTATCAATTAGTTTGATATGGGTGTTGAAGTTTGACAAACTGTGTTTGGAAATATTGATACATATGGGTATTTTTGTTTTGATTTTTTTGTGTTTTGATTGTTTTAATCTGTTTTTGAATTTTAGCCCCCCAAATATAAGGGCATACTGTATTTTCCTATGTCTGGTTTATTTCATTCAACATTATGTCTTCCAGTTGCATTCATTTTGCTGCATATGATAGAATTTTATTTTTTTTCTAGTTGAATAGTATTTCATTATGTGTATGTACATTCTTGGTACCCATTCATCTGATGATAAACAAATTTGGTTGATTTCATGGTTTGGATATTGTCAGCACTGCTGATGGTGGTGCAGATAAATAGCTGTTTGACACAACGTATTCCTGTCTTGGTATAGTCACAGAATACCACAGTGGTGGGATTGCTGGATCATATGGCAAGTCTTTTTGCCTTTTTAAGAAATCCCCACACTGTTTTCTAGTGTGATTGCGATAATTTACATTTCCACCCAGTGTATAGATGTTCCCCTTTTTCCACGTCCTCGAATTTGGTAATATTTCATTGTGGTTTGGATTTGCATTTCCCTGGTGACTTTTTTCTTTAAAGCTTCTTTAAAAGGTGAGGCGATCACAGATACATGATGGGCATGTTCAGAGTGGGCTCGGTCAGAGGGGAAAGGCAGGAGATAGGGAAATGTTTTTGCCGTTTCTTTCCATGTCCATGAGAAGGAAGAGATAGCCCCTCCACGTGGACAGTTTCTGGGGTAGGGGAGTGGTTTCATGATGTGGTGGCAGGTACCTGGTGAGGAAAGTATATCCCGAGGGTAGGGTAGTTTTATTGATCGGAAGGATTTCCAACCCTTAATCTAAGGGTGCTGAAGAGTGAATCAAATCTTCCATAGTTGTTTCCGGCTGCTTAGGAGTAGAGGGCTGGCCTATTCTGGGTTCAGAACCCTCTGTGTCATCTAATGGCTCCCTCTCCTTAGCTGGAGAACTCTAATCAGTGCCACTGGCTAGGTGTCCCACATCTTCATCATTACTCTGAAATGTCGTAGGCTTCTTTGCACAGGGGTGTAGTGTGTGGAACGAGGAGTCCAATGCATGCACACACCTACTGGTTCTGAGATCAGAGATCCTGATGTGTCTGAGGCTGGCATGCTGCTTGTCGATGCCAAAAGCCACTGGTGGGCCTCCTTGCCCAGAGGGTGCTGTTGTGTGGCCCATGGAGCCCCTGTGGACCAACTCCTTAGGGTCCCTGCCTGACTCACTGTGAGTCTTGGCTCTCATGTGTGCTGCCAGGTGCCTGGCCTGGGGAGGCCCTGTAGATTTCTGTCAGGCCCGACTGCCCTCAGCACTGGTACTCGCATATGCCCTTGGAATGGTTTATGGGGGGAGCTGTTGAGACCCTTCTTTCTGGCACATCTGAAGCTCCAGCTCCCATGTGTGCTGTCGACAGCCCTGGCTTTTGAGTATTCCTGTGAGTGTAGCAGCCTGGCCCAGGGTGGCCTGGGGTTGCATCTCTGTCCACATTGAAAGCTTGCCCAAGGACCCTGGCAAGCAGGTGGCAGCTGTCTGCTCCCCACTGCCCCTTCCATGGGGGTTTAATATTAACGAATAGGAACGTATTCACAGTTGTTATGAACCAGGCCCGCAATGCCAGTCAGCTATTGGCTTTTCCCCCCAGTCGTGTAACACTTGCCTAGGCACCAGGCAATCTAGACAGTTTCCTCCAGCTGCGGTGACTGGTGGTGTGGTGTTGAGCACTTTTTTTTTCTTTTCCATGTATTTGTCGGCCAGGTGGTATGCTTTCCATTTTAATCCATTTGCTAAACACTGACTGGCTGATTGCCCTGAGGAAAAATATACATCGGACTTGACTGTGAACTGATTGGATAACTGGAAATTGCTGTACTTTTTTTTTTTTTTTTTTTGCTTGAGTCAGCTTGGTCTGGCAACTGGTTCATTGAGGCTGCCTTTAAGGGAGTTAGTTGCAAAGCAGGGTGGTTTGAGGATACTGATTGATTGAGAATGTTCTAGGGACTTTCCTTAATTAGAGGAAATATGGAAGGATCTGTGTCATCAGACAGTATCCTAATCCACGGTGTGCTGAGAGTTTTCTAGATTAAATTTTCAGAATATTAAACTTGTTAAACAATCATTTATCAGAATACTTTTGATGTAATTACTTTTATCTCTTCGCATTGCTAATGATAAGTAAAGAAGTAGTTTTTTTTTTTTTTTTTTTAAAGATTTTATTCATTTTATTACAGCCAGATATATACAGAGGAGAGACAGAGAGGAAGATCTTCCGTCCGATGATTCACTCCCCAAGTGAGCCGCAACGGGCCGATGCGCGCCGATCCGAAGCCGGGAACCTGGAACCTCTTCCGGGTCTCCCACGCGGGTGCAGTGTCCCAATGCATTGGGCCGTCCTCGACTGCTTTCCCAGGCCACAAGCAGGGAGCTGGATGGGAAGTGGAGCTGCCGGGATTAGAACCGGCGTCCATATGGGATCCCGGGGCTTTCAAGGCGAGGACTTTAGCCGCTAGGCCACGCCGCCGGGCCCAAAGAAGTAGTTTTAAAGTGATTGCTACAGTTAGGATAGTATCATGTTATCACAGCAGGCGTTGTAATTTCTCCTTTTAAGAGCCTTTAAAATTAATGCAGCACATCACAGAGCAGTGGTTAATCAAGGAAGAAGGGATAGCAAATGTTTCACTGAAAATTCAAGTGTCCAGTAAATCTGTGAATATACATGATAAATAATGTTGCAAAAAGAGTATTTAAAAATAAAATCTTGAACATTACCTCTAAGGAATATTGAGTATTTAATAAAAACACAAATGCTCCGTAAGCCAATAGTATTGTAGTTAACATTTTTAAAAGGACTAATTACTTGCAGAAGTGACTTTGGGGTTTATTTGGAAGTATATATTAAAATAAATCTTGGCTTAGTTATTATGATACCTGCTGCCTGTATTGGAGCACCTGAGTGTGAAACATGGCTGTTCCTGTCTCCAGCGTCCTCCTGTTGAGGTTACTGAGCTCTCCCTACCCATGTGGGAGATGTTTGTGGGCCCATGTGAACTAGCTAATGCGGGTATGTGCCCTGTCTCTATTTCTCTCACTTTAAAATAAACAATTACATAATTTTAAAAAGTAAAAATGTATGTCCTTTGTATTTGCACAATGTTTTTGTACATCCATTTTTCTTTTTCTACTATAATCTGGTATCTTCTTTAATATTACATTAAATATTGTTTAATTTAATATATTGTCCTAAAAGACATATTAAGAGGCCAAAGCTTTCATTCCCTTCCAAATTGCTGATTTGTGCCTTTCTGTTGAGGTACATATGTTTGTGATATGTTGGTAAACTATCAGATATGTTATATAAAATTAATTAGTTACTGAATGGTATGTAATATTAGATAATTATCATATTACAGATGAAATAATTATATTACATAGTTCATATTATGTTTCAAATAATTTTACAGCAGTAGGAAAAAACAGAAAATCATATTCTATACTTTCTGAAATGATAATAGCATGGATATTTACATAGGGAATCATGATGTACATTACCGATGTATAGAAGAACACGTTTTTGGAAAGTTGAAAAGCTGCCACTGATAAAGGAAAGCATTTAAAGGTGTTCTCTGATCATTCTGCATGCTTTTTGATTGTTTCCCAGTGCTCTCATGGTTTTTTTTTTTTATAGTATTGGTAATGGCAGTGTTTCCTGGTCAGTCTGTCTGTCTGTCTGTCTTTTTTTATCTTCTGAATTGTTGGAGTAATTGGCTTGCCTAAGTGTTAGCTTTTTGCTTGGTAACATTTGACTTCAAGACTGTTAAATTGCCGTCTTTTCATTCTGTGTATTTCCCTCCCACTGAGAAAACAGCTACATGTATTATGTGCTTGTAAACTGGAAATTTCAATGGCTTAGAGTGAGAAAGCCCAGTGCTGAAGTGCTTTACCTGTGGAATGCGTATGTAATGCTAGTATATTGCAATTCAGAAAAGCTACTGGACTGACCTGTTAGGAAAATCCATCTAGAAATAGAATTTTTTTTAAAAGGTTCACCACCATCTACGTTTCAGTTAGATTTAAGAGCATCCTTACATAGTTTGGGTCAGGCCTTTAAGCATTTGTCTGTTGTTCCCAGAAACATCAAGGGTTAAGGCATTACCATCCTTAGGATTTTGCATAGCTTTATTCGTGCTCTTTTTCTATTATTATCCCTTTTGTTTCCTTTTCCTTGGAAGCTGAGCTTGCCAGTTTAGAAGTTTAGAACTTTTTTTTTTCTGTTCTTCTTTCTTACTGATGGTCACCCCTCACCCTTCCAAAATCCTTATGGATTTTGACATTGTGTAATTCCTGCTGTTGTGTTTAGTGACTTTAGATTTCAAGGCAGCAATCCATTGAGCTTTTTTTTTTTTTTTGAAATTTTTTCTTACTTTATTTTTTTTTAATTAATATTTAGCATTATATGACAGTTTCATAGGCTTTGGGAATCCCCCTCCCCCTCCCCTCCCCCCAGTGGATTCCTCCACCTTGATGCAGCATTACAGTTCAAATTCAATCAAGATTCTTTCCTTGCAAACATATACCAAGCATAGAGTCCAGCTACTTATTGTCCAAATGGGTTGAACAGTTTCTTGGGGAGACCATTTCTGGTCCGAAGTCAGAGCTGGTATAATATCATCACAGTCAATTAAGAGTCCCAATATAACATCAACAGCAATTTGCAATATTAAGGAATTGACATAGTTTTGAGTAACCAGTATGGTAAAGAAAAAAAAAAATAATAAAAAAAAAAAAACAAAGAACAAAATAACAAAAAAACAAGTCCTAACCACAACCTATGATTAGCTCATTGACATCTCAATTTTAGTTTATATACAGGACCGGACCGGCTGCTATATACCCCGAAAAGGCCACTGGGTACCATTCAGCTGTCTCATGTCTATTTCATTTTAGTATTTAGCCATTTGTTGTGTTGAAGTATAATTTTGTTGATCTTGGCAGATTTTGGGATAATCCTGACTGGCTTGTAACTCTAACAAGATATTTGTCAACATTTAAGGTGCAGAACATTTTTTGGGGGGGGGGGAGGGGTGTGCAGGGAAATCCTCAACACCATGGTGAGGAGTGACCAATCTTTGTGTCCCACCCAGCAAGGCATGAGCCAATCCATGCCAGCTCTTTCCTGTCAGATTTCAAGCTCTACTTTCTATTGTTTGTCTATTTATTTTAGGGTTTTTTTTTTTTTTTTTTAGTTTGTATGATTGTTTGTTTGCTGTGAGGGGTTTTCGAAGCAATCCCGATGGTCACTGCGAGGGAGGGCGGGGTCCAGAGGTGGAGCCAGGCTCGGACCAGAGAAAGCTCTCCTCCCTGGTCCTGAAGGACATTAATTGTTCTTCTGTGTCTGCTGACCACTCAGGGCTTCTGGCTGTCTTTCCGATGACGTTGGTTTCTGCACGGTAGTGTTTGGACTTCTTCCATCCGCTGCGGAAGCTCCAGTTGGGGGTGGGTGACCTCAGAGTACTCGGCCTCCGAGGGCATCCAATTCCCTGTGGCCTCCTTGGCAGTTGGGGTATAGTCCTTGTTGCTCGTATTAGTAGTTTGTGTTGAAGATCTGGGAGTCTTCATGGTTGGGATCCAAGCTTCCTCCTTACCACCTGCTCCACTCTGGAGTGCTCCCCTGCTCCACGCACATGACCTCCTGTTAAGAGGTTGTCAGGATCGCACCCGATTCCCCCCTCATGCATTGGTATAGTAGTTTTATTGTTGTTTAGTGCCGCATTGAGTCTGCTGTCTATGAAATACCAGATTTGACCTTGATAAGCTATATTGTACTTTTTTTTCTCTCACTCTTTTTATGGTCTTGAAAGATTTCCCTGCACTCCCTCCCCATTACAGGTTAACATAGCATATTGAGGGTTTAGTAGGTTTTACACTTTTTTGATGTAGATCTTAAGTATTCTGACATTAATTGTTGGTTTATAGATTATATCGCATTATCTTATTGCATTGGATACAGGTTGTTAGAGATTGCACTAATATTACAATATACAGGTACTATCTTTCAAGTTGTCATCTTTTCATCTCAGATTAAGGCGAACATGTGGTATTTAACCTTTTGGGATTGGTTCATTTCTCTTAGCATGATGGATTCCAGTTGGGCCCATTTGTCCACAAAGAACTGCATTTCATTTTTTTTAATAGCTGAGTAGTATTCCATAGAGTAGATGAACCATAGCTTTCTTATCCAGTCTTCTATTGATGGGCATTTTGGCTGCTTCCAGGTTTTTGCAATTGTAGATAGTGCTGCTATGAACATAGGCGTGCATGTTGGTTTCTTGTGTAGGAGATCTTTTGGATATATTCCTAGGAGTGCTATTGCTGGATCATATGGTATGCTGATTTTCAGTTGTTTGAGTATTCGCCAAACTGATTCCCATAGAGGCTGTACAAGTCTGCAGTCCCACCAGCAGTGGAGAAGGGTTCCCTTTTCCCCACAGCCTCGTCAGCAAGTGTTGGTGGTATTATGTATGTGTGCCATCCTTACTGGAGTTAGGTGGTACCTCATTGTTGTCTTCATTTGGATTTCCCTTATTGCCAAGGAACTTGAGCATTTTTTTATATGCTTGTTTGCCATTTGGGTTTGTTCTTTTGTGAAATGTCTGCCCATTTCCCGTGCCCATTTCTTGAGCAGTTTGTTTGTTCTGTTGTTTTGGTTTCTCTGGAGATCTTTGTATATTCTGGAGATCAGCCTTCTATCTCCTATGTAGTGTGCAAAGATCTTCTCCCATTCTGTAGGTTGCCTTTTTACTTTGTTGATTGTTTCTCTAGCTGTACAGAAGCTTCTTAGTTTGATGAGGTCCCAATTGTTTATTTTGGTCTTGATTTCTACTGCATTTGGAGTCTTTTTTAGGAAGTGAGGGCCTACCCCTAAGTGTTCCAGTGTATTTCCAACATTTTCTTCCAAAAGTTTGAAGGTTTCTGGATGTAGGTTTAGATCTTTTATCCATTTAGATTCGATCTTGGTGTATGGTGAGAGATGTGGGTCTATCTTTTTGTTTCTGCAGGCTATCAACCAGTTGTCCCAACAGCATTTATTGAACAGACCTTTCCATTTGCTTGGGTTGTTGTCTATCTTTTTGTCGAAGATTAATTGACCGTATCTGTGTGGGTTTCCATCTGTTGTTTCTATTCTGCTCCACTGATCTTCCTCTCTATCTTTGTGCCAGTACCAGGCTGTTTTGATGACCACTGCCCTATAGTATGTCCATAGATCCGGTACTGTGATTCCCCCTGTTAAGTGTCTGTTCTTCAGAGTGGTTCTGGCTATTCGTGGTTTTTTGTGTTTCCAGATGAATCTGTGTATGATTTTTTCCAGTTCGATGAAGAATGCTGTGGGTAATTTGATTGGGATTGCATTGAATGTATATATTGCTTTTGGTAGTATAGACATTTTGATGATATTAATTTTGCCTATCCAGGAGCATGGGATGTTGTTCCATCTTTCGAGGTCTTGTTCTATTTGTTTTTTGAGTGTTTTGTAGTTTTCTTCATAAAGGTCATCTACGCTTTTGGTTAAATTTATTCCCAGATATTTCATGCTTTTCTCTGTTATTTTGAATGGTAGCTTGTTGGTTAGATCTTCTTCCATCTTGCGGCCATTTGCATACACCATGGCTATTGATTTTTGTTCATTAATTTTGTATCCTGCCACTCTGCCAAATTCTCGTATGAGTTCTAGGAGTCTTTGTATTGAGTTTTTTGGTTCTTCTATGTAGAGAATCATGTCGTCTGCGAATAGTGAGAGCTTGACTTCTTCATTTCCAATTTGGATTCCTTTGATTTCTTTGTCTTGTCTTATGGCTTCTGCAAGTACCTCTAGGACTATATTGAATAGCAGTGGTGATAGTGGGCAGCCTTGTCTTGTTCCAGATCTCAGTGGGAAGGGATCCAGTTTTTCTCCATTTAGTATGATGCTGGCATTGGGTTTTTCATATATTGCTTTGATTATGTTGTGGATTGTTCCTTCTATCCCCACCCTGGTTAGGGTTTTTAACATGAAGTGGTGTTGAATTTTGTCGAAGGCTTTTTCTGCATCTATTGATACTATTATATGGTTTTTGTTTTTCAGTTTTTGGATGTGATGTATCACATTTATGGATTTTCTTATGTTGAACCATCCCTGCATTCCCTGGATGAAACCTACTTGATCTGGATGGATGATCTGTCTGATGTTTTTTTGTATTCTATTGGCTAGGATTTTGTTGAGAATCTTAGCGTCAACATTCATCAGGGAGATCGGTCTGTAGTTTTCCTTCTCTGTTAATTCTCTGTTCGGTTTGGGGATTAAGGTGACATTGGCTTCATAGAATGAGTTTGGAAGAACTGCTTCCTTTTCTATTGTTTTGAAGAGCTTGTAAAGGATTGGGGCTAGCTCTGGTTGGAATGTTTTGTAGAATTCTGTGGTAAAACCATCTGGGCCTGGGCTTTTCTTTGTTGGGAGCTCTTTAATCACTGATTCTATTTCTGATTCAGTAATGGGTTTATTCAGGTCTTCTGTTGCTTCTGGGGTGAGTTTTGGTAATTGGTGGGATTCTAAAAATCTTTCCATTTCCAAGTGGTTATCGGATTTGTTGGCGTATAGTTCTTTGTAATAATTTCTAATTATTTCCTTAATGGTAGTAGTGTCTGTTGTTATGTTGCCTTTTTCATCTTTGATGCTGCTAATTCTTGCTTTGTCTTGTTTTTTTCTTTGTCAGTCGGGCCAGTGGGGTATCTATTTTGTTTATCCTCTCAAAGAACCAGCTTTTTGATTAATTTATTTTCTGAATGGTTTTTTTAATTTCTTTCTGATTTAGTTCTTGTCTTGTTTTGATAATTTCTTGTTTCCTCTTGTTTGTGGGGTCCTTCTGCTGTTGCTTTTCCAGTTCCTGGAGGTGTGTGCTTAATTCCTGCATTTGTTGCCTTTCTTGAGCTTTGACGTGCGTGCTAATTGCAATAAACTTACCATGTAACACTGCTTTGGCGGTGTCCCATAAGTTTTGGACATTTGTATCTGGGTTTTCGTTGGTTTCCATAAATTTTTTGATCTCGTCTTTAATTTCTTCTCTAACCCATTGTTCGTTTAGTAGCATATTGTTCAGCCTCCAGGAGTTTACATGTTTCCTGGGACATTTTGAGTTGTTGATTTCCAGTTTCACTCCGTGATGGTCTGAGAAGGTACATGGTATGATTCTGATATTTTTGTAGTTAGTTAAACTTGCTTTGTGTCCTATTATGTGGTCTATCCTGGAGAAGGTACCATGCACTGCTGAGAAGAAGGTGTAGTCTGTGGCCTTAGAATGAAATATTCTATAGATGTCTACTAGGTCCAGTTGTTCTATTGTTTGTGTGAGTTCTGTGGCTTCTCTGTTGAGCTTTTGCTGCGTTGATCTATCTATTGGTGTTAGTGGGGTGTTCAGATCTCCCAGAATTATCGTATGTTCATCTATGTCTCCCTTTAAGTCCAAAAGTAGTTGTTTCACGTAGCTGGGTGCATCTGGGCTAGGAGCATATATGTTAAGAATTGCGATTGGTTCTTGTTGGATCCTCCCTTTCAAGAGGATGTAGCGCCCTTCCCTGTCCTTTTTGACGTTTGTTACTTTGAAGTCCGTATCATCTGAGAATAGGACTGCCACGCCAGCCTTTTTTTCTCGTCCATTGGCATGGAATATTTGTTTCCATCCTTTCACTTTGAGTTTCCTGAAGTTTCTTCTGGTTAGATGCGTTTCTTGCAAGCAGCATATAGTTGGGTCCTGATTTTTAACCCAGTCTGCTAATCGGTGCCTTTTCAGTGATGAATTTAAGCCATTTGTGTTGAGGGTTAATATTGAGAAATTATAATTTTGCCGTGACATATGCCTGTGTTTTTGAGGTTGTTGGTAATTGATTGTCGTTTCTGTGGATGGACTTTATTGAGATCTCCCTGATTGCTATCCTTGCTTATGGCTTGCTTCCTTTTTCTCTGGGAGTAGCGCATTTCTAAGGAGATTTTGTAGAGTTGGTTTTGTGTTGGCATATTCTTCTAATTTCTCTTTGCTGTGGAAGTATCTAGTTTCGTTCTCGTATACAAATGAAATCTTTGCTGGGTAGAGTATTCTTGGTTGACAGTTGTTCTCTTTCAGTACTTGAAAGATTTTGTTCCACTCCCTTCTTGCCTGGAGCGTCTGTTCTGAGAAGTCGGCAGTGATTCTGATGGTCCTGCCCCTAAATGTAAGCTTCTCTTTGGATCATGCTAACCTTAGGATTCTTTCTTTGTATTCATTGGAGGGTAGCTTGATTACCACGTGTCTTGGGGAGGATCGTTTTGGGTCCACCCTGTGGGGAGTCCTCTGGCCTTCCTGAATTTGGATTGGACTCATGTTCCAGGTATTTTGGAAGTTCTCCTGCATAATTTCCTCAAGTACTGGTTGTATGCCTGTTTCTCTTTCCACTCCTTCTGGGAGCCCCATGATTCTGATATTTGACTTCTTGATGTTGTCATTCATCTCCTGGATCGTCTTGGTTGCCTTGTGTAGTTGTGACTCTAGTTGGTTAATAATCTGCCTGCTTTCATTCTGGGAATCTTCTAAGTCGGATATCCTGTCTTCTGCTGCTGTAATTCTGTTGGCTAAGCTCTCAACTTTATTCTTCAAGTCCAGGATCTCGTTTTTGAGTGATTTTGTTTCTGTGATTATGTGGTTTTTAAAATTTTTGAGCTCGTCCCATCGTTTTTCATTGTCTCTGAAGAGTTTTATAATTATTTTTCTGAACGCCTTATCAGAGACGTCTTCAATTTCTTCATCTGTAATCTCTGCGATCGACCAGGCTTTATGGTGGCTTTTTGGGATGGCATTAGCTGCATCTACCTCACTGGCTCTCCTATTGCGCCTCATGCTTGTGGCCCCAGGTGTTGCTGAATTCTCACCCTTGACCTCTGTTGCCACCTAGTGGGTGTCCTGAGGTCTTGCTAGCCTAGGTTTTTGTTTTCCTTTGGCCCAGGGAGTTGTTTTTGTTTCCCTTCTGGGTTTCAGGTTTCAGCGCCTTAGGTTTCAGCCTTAGGTTTCAGCGCCTAGGATTTTTTTTGTTGTTGTTTTACTTTGGTTTTTTGTCTGAGGCACGGCCGCTTTCCTTCGGCCTGGGTTGGCCCAGAATTTAGTTTAGCTGTGGTCCCGGGGTAGCTGCCGGCTACCGCACTTCAGGATCCTAGCGCCCTTCCGGTACCGTAGCGTTCGTTATGTGGGAATGTGTGTTACTTAGCCGTCCCTGTCTTTGCCTGGGTCCCACCAAGGTCACTAATATCGCCACCAGTGCTAGAGGTTTCAGCACTCCTGCAGTTTCCAGCCGCCACTGGCGGGGCCTTGTGCAACGATCTCCCAAAGTTGGCTGTTCAAAACTCCCGCCGGCCTTCCCCCCCCCCCCCCCCCCGCTGGGTTCCCAACTCACCCGTTTTCGAGCTGCGGTGAGACTGAGCCGGCCGCTGAGCGCTTCCTTGGTTTATTTGTTGTTATTTTTGGTTGATTCTCCAAATTGCGTGGATCTTGTTGATTCCTCAGTGTCCTGTGGGATTCGCACACCCGTGTATACTATTTTTAACTAGACTTGCTCCTTCTTCTGGCACTTTTTGGCCCTCTCTCTCTGCCTTCCCCTTTACATCAACCCTCCGTGGTCGGCCATTTTCTCGAGCTCCCCAATCCATTGAGCTTTTTGTCCTTGCAGTTCATACTAATTTTCTGTTTATGATGACCTTCAAATGACTGCTTCGGCCCATTTCAGTGGTTGATACTTGAATTCATGTGTTGTACTATGCTCAAACTCTCAGGTCTAATATCTGTTCTGTTCTTCCAAGGACGTTTTATTTCCTTTTTTTCTTTTTTTTAACCATTAACAACTGGTTAATGGATTTTGATCTTCCTACTTTCCTTTGGTTGCCCAGCCATTTCCTGGATTCAGTTTTTCCTATCAGATTGTACTTTATTAAAAACTACGTTGATAGTGCTGCTGCTGCGAGTTGCAGGCTAATCCTCCACCTGTGGCACCAGCAGCTCAGATGGGTATTGGTTTCGCTTCCTCACCTGCCTTGGGGAAGCAGTGGAGGATGGCTCAAGTCCTCGGGCACTGCCCCCATGTGGGACACCTACCTGGAACAGCCTCCTGCCTCCTTGCTTTTGATTCCCTTAGCTCTGGCTGTCTCAGCCATTTGGGGAGTGGACTGGCAGATGGGAGCTCTCCCTCTCATTGTCTTTCGCTTCCCCTCTCTAACTCTGATTTTCAAGTCTGAGTGTTACAGCTGGAGTGACTGAGGCACTCTTGTTACTACCATTCTGAGAATAAAGGTAAGAGGTAGGTAGGTATTGCTTGGAAAATTGTGGAGGTGGAGATGGAGGTTTAATATATTGTCTGGATCTGTTCTGCCTGAAGTGGTAAGACATTTCCTTGTCATTTAAGTCAGTCTAAAGTTTTGTCTGTCAGCGGAAGAAATGCCACTGACAGCCAAGTCAGTTTCCTCTATAGACACTGGTTCATGTTCTGGCTGCTCCCTGACAGATCCAACTCCCTGCCAATAGCTTGGAAAGTGGTGGAAGATGACCCAAGTGTTTAGATCCTTACAGCTTTGTTGGAGACCTGGATGAATCACTTGGCTCCTGGATTTGACCTGGTTCAATCCTGTTGCAGCAACCTCCAGTGACCCAGAGCCTGGAGAAATTGATCTCTCTCTCTCTAGCTGTGACCATCAAATAAATAAATAAGTGTTGAAAATTGATATTCTAGGAGTTAGGAACTCTGACTTTAAAAATTCCTTCAATTGTAGGATTAACTGAATTTGGGTGCAGCAGTGGGATGAGGGATGAGTATGATCTTACCCTTGTGAAGGGAAAGTCGAAAATCCTTGCTAAGCAGTTGGAAGCCTTTGGTTATAGTGTTTATCTGCGCCTGGTTCCTACGACAGCACACCTAGGAGAAGCTAACTTTATTTACCTTATGGAGTTTCATTGGCGCAGCACCTGCTGTAGTATCCCAGTATCTGTTGGGAGAATGTCCAGGTAGCACAAAGCATCGCATGGCATGAGTGAGCATCCATATCCTTGTCTGTCCTTGGAAATCCACCATGATTCCCTGATAGGTGCTGTATACTAATAAGCCAGGCTCCTCCAGCCACTTCTCAAAGACCCCACCTCTAAACACTGCAACTAAGTTTGCATTCTGTAAGTACCATTAGCATTAGGCTAGCAGGATCAAGCTTGTTAACACATGCTTCTTTCAAAGACACTGCAACTAATATTCAAATCATAGCATGGAGGATTGGGTACTGTGAATTCAATGATCAGTAATGTGTCTGTAGGTTGTTGTAATATGTTGTGTTCATATTTCAGCTGTCTGGTATGACTAAAAACAGAGAGAGGGTTTTGTTTTTTGGGGTGGGACGCCTGAAGCCTGCGCTATTGAATCTGGCTTTTAAACTGAGTCTGATGATTTAGAACTTTTTCGTTTAAAAGGGGCTGGAGGAGGGTACGATTATGTTGCTCTAATGTTAGAAAATTCTTTCACTCAGAGCTTTATTAAGCTTTCCTGACCAGACAAAACGAATCTGAATCCATTATTTTGAATTATCTCATGACAAGCTATTCAGCTGCGAACCCCTGGCATTGTCCAGGATATTGAGGTTTTAATATTTTCAGGCCCCAAGACAACATCTAGAAAACTTGCACTCTTGCTGCTAGCCATACAATTAAAGAGTAACAAATTAATGGAGGTTATTTAGCTCTTATGGTCTATATCGCCAGACAAATTTCAAACTTGACCAACGTAGTCTGTGACTATCTTCAGACTCCTGTTTTTTAATGAAGCCAAGAGATGCTTGAAATCCTGGGATGGATAAAGTAGCAGCGCTTGACTTTCGAAGGACTGCACTTGAACCACCCTACTGTCTGTTTCTTATTACTTGAGAAAAGTAAATATCCTTGTTACTGAAACCAATTTTGGGAAGACATAATATTTTGTATTCAGACATATTCTGATTTTAAATTGGGGCTGTGTAGGAGTGTCCTAACTCATAACCGGACAGCTGTATTATCTGTTCTAAATGTTCTTTGTTTAAGCCACCCCCCTTCACCTTACTGAGGCTCCTCCCACATGCTCTTTTTCTAATTAAAAAAAATTTTTTTTCTTTTTTACTTTTTTATTATCATTTTATGATATAGTTCCACAGGCCCTGGGATTTCTTTTACCTCCTCCTCAAGACTTCTACCCCTGTACTGCATTCCCCTGAAGCATTACTCTAGTATAGTTCTTCATAACCAATCATATGCCCATCATTGCAGGCATGGACAATGGCAGAGTCCAGCCATCCTATTGTCAAGATATACTTAACAGTTTTTCTGGGAGTCCTTTTTTGATCTGGAAGTAGAGATGCATACTACATTGTATGCTCACATCTGGATATGATAGTTTCCATTGCAGTTACTATACATCCCCTTCGGTGAAAAGCCACAATACAAAATCAACAACAGGAGAAAAAAATAGAAATTTGAAACACAATGAAGGTCCCAGCATGGTGGCCTAGCAGCTAAAGTCCTCGCCTTGAATGCACCAGGATCCCTTATGGGCACCGGTTCTAAACCTGACAGCTCCACTTCCCCTCCAACTCCCTGCTTGTGGCCAGGGAAAGCAGTTGAGGACGGCCTAAAGTGTTGGGACCCTGCACCTACATGGGAGACCTGGAAGAGCCCCTGGGTCCTGGCTTTGTATCGGCACAGCACCGACCGTTGTGCTCACTTGGGGAGTGAATCATTGGATGGAAGATCTTCCTCTCTGTCTCTCCTCCTCTCTGTGTATCTGACTTTATAATAAAAATAAATAAATCTTTAAAAAAATCACCATGAAGTTAAATATCATGCTTCTGGATATGACAGTCTCCATTACACTGTTAATGAATGTGCATCCTCTAAATGAAAAGCCACAAAACAATACAACAGGAAGAAAAATAGAAATTGAAAACGCCATGAAGTTAAATAACATGCTACTGAATGACTAATGTGTTGCTGAAGAAGAAAAAGAAAATCAAGAATCTTCTTGAAGAAAATGATGCTGCTGAATGATCTATGGGTCAGTGAAGAATTTAATGAGAAAGTGTTTTGAAGAGATGAAACTACTAAAAAAAATAAAAATCCATGAGATACAGTTTCCGCTGATTTTTGTTGGTGAAATGTGTCTCCTGTAGGCAATAAATAGATGGATTTTGTTTTTTAATCCAGTCTACTTATGACATATGATGAGTTTAAGCCATTTCATTCAGGGCTAATATGAATGGGTGGTAATTTGGTCTTGTCATTTTAACAATGGGCTGTTCATTGATTTAGTCTTCTGTTAGTTTACTGGGATGTTCTTCACATTTGCCTTTGGCTTTGTGGATGCTATTGTTGTTCTCTGTCAAGAGCACATCTATAAGTACCCTTTGTAGGGCAGGTTTGGACGAGGCATATTCTTTTTACTGTGGAAGCATTTCATTTTGAAAGATGAAGGAAAGCTTTGCTGCATATATTATCCTGGACCAACAACTTTTTGCTTTCAGAATCTGGAATATGTTGCTCCATTCTCTTCTGGCCTGTAGAATTTCCTTTGAGAGGTCTGCTATGAATTTAACTGACATTCCTTTAATATGTCAATTGATTTTTTTTCCACATGCACATTTAAGGATCTTTTCCTTATGTTCAATTGAAGAGAGCTTGATTATCATGTGTCATGGTGAAGATCATTTTTTGTAAAACCTTTGGTGCTCTGTGCCTCTCCTGGGTGTTGTTTCCCAATTCTTTCTCTAGATTAGGGAAATTTTCCCTTGTTATTTCATTAAATATGTTTGTAAACCCAGCTTCTCTTTCTGCACCTTCTGCACCTTCCCATAGCTCTTATATTTGGCATTTCATAGTGTCTTTCAGTTCTTGAATACTTTTTTCTTTAGCTTCCCCAGCTCTGCTTCCAGGTTTCCCTCCCTCCCTCCTGGTGACAGGAAAAATCTTTCAATTCCGAGATCCTTTCTTCTGCTTCCTTCATTCTATTTTGGAGACTCACTACTGTACTTTTAATTTACTTCACTGTATTCTTCATTTCTGATATATCAGCTTTCATTTGACTCATTTTCTGTGTGACAGGTTCCTTAAATTTATTGAACTCCTGTGTTATGTGCTTCCCATTGTTGATAAGTTTTTTAACAAGTGTTTGGATTTCTGTATCCCCCATTTTCTCACTGTCTTTCTCAGTTAACTCTGTGATTGGCAAAGGTTTTTTCTCCTTTGCAGGGGACTCTTCAGTAATATTCATTGTGTTTTTGTCTTTTCTTTTGCTCTTGTTCATTGTACTTCTTCTCTTTGGGGTAGGTTTCTAAGCTGTGTTCCCCACAGGTCTACAATTCAGTTTTCCTTATTGTGGTTAGTTCGTTGTTTGCAGTTACTTGTGCCACTCCCTCCAGCAAGTTCCTGGTCTGGGTTCTTATGTTAGAATTCCACCATGGTCTCCGTAGCCCCAGCTCCTGGCTCACCAGTCTCCACTTCCTGTGATACCGTGCTGAGGCTGCACTGTTGTTGTACAGCTCCTCTCTCATGTTCTTATAGCCACACTTGCTGCATTTGGTTTCTGTCTTTTCTGATGAGTTGAGTAGAATCCTTGGAACCTGTCATAACTTCCATGATCATATTGGTCCAGTTGATTTTAATGAGTTTATGTGGCGGTCTTAAGTCAATTCTATGAAGCTTAGAAGAGAGTTGTCCTCCCTCCCCCCACCCCCCCCCCCGCCAGTTGATGGGAGCAGGGGAAGTCAGACTGAAGCAGAAGCAGGATTCATTGTGTTAATGCTGCCTTTGAAGGTGGCACAGTGTCTGGTGCCTCCTGGAGGCTCAGCATAACACGTTGCCAAAAGCTGGTGAGGAAATAGGGACCCAAGCCCTTATACCACATGAGTGAACTTGAAAGTGGAGTCTCCTCCAAAGCTTCCATGTAAAGTTCTGTGGTAGCTGATAACTTGGTTTTGGTATTCGGTGACCCTTGCTTAATACCCCGACTGTCCTTTTGACTCTGCTAATAGAGTGATGCAGGAATATTGTTCTAACTAACGAACATTCTTGGAAATTTTTTTATAGTCGTAATAATAATAAGAAGAATATTTACCCTTAAGCTTATCTGTATTTTCATCATTTTTTCTGATTTATGTTCATTGAAAGGTAAACTTATTCCTCTGTGCTCTAGAGTACCTCTCTATCAGGGAAATTACTGGACCAGTTAATTCTTGTTTATGCAGTTTTTAAGATACATCTCTTAGACCCTTCCTCCTTGAACTTCAGTTTCACCCCGCAATTTGTTTTATTTTCGTGTTAATGTTTGTCACAACCCAAAAACTTTGTTATTATCATTATGATGGTAAATTGTTTCCATAACATTACATGGTTGGAGTGAGAATCAAGTCCAATTCTCTTTGTCCCATACTTGGCAGCTTAATGAAATGGTTTTACTATTTCTCATTTATTTGGTACTGTTTCTTCTGACTTGCCAAAGTTAAGAGGAATTTGAGGAAACTTTGTGTGGAGTGGTTAACTGATTACATTTTATCATATATTGTTTCACACTGAGGTATACTATGAAAGTATAGAAATGCATCAGAAATATTTGCATTTTAATTCATTATTTCTAATTCTGAAATCAGATTTGGTGCATTTTTTTTCCCTGAATGGGGAACATGGGAGCCTGAAGTCAGGGTGGCATTAGTAAGCAGGCACAGGTAGACCGTATCCTTGGTACCAGTTTTGAAGAGAAAAAGAATCATGGCTGCCTTGAGTGTCCACATGTCCATTTGCAGTGATTGACCGGATGGAGGGCTGATTCAGGGCTCTGAGGATTAGTGATTGGCTTCTGTCCTTCGGTGTGTTACTAAGTCTTACAACTGGCAGAGGCTGGTGGACATCTTGTTCTTTGGCTTTTCTCTGGAGTGCCTTCCAAGCCTCCCCTTCAACAAATGCCATTTGTACCTTCAGTCCTCTGTTTTGCATATTTCTGTATCTACTGTTGACATTAAAAAAAGGTTATTTTTTTATAACCTCTCTTAGATAGTATTCGCATACTTCTCATTTTTTTCCTATGTCTGTTTTGAGTTTTCTCCTGGTAGTTGTTTCATTAGGATGAACATAACTGTTACTTTTGGTAGTGTGTTATTTCAACTTCTGATGAATGTTCTTTTTCTTTTCTCCATTTCTCTGCTTTATTTTATATGAGATTTAACTAATTTTTAAAAGTTCTGGTTGATGTAAGTTTTGATAAAAATCTGGAATGTATTTCAGTATGGTACTCTATTGTAGTAACTATTTACCCCTCCTTTTTATCTTCAAAATAATAGTCATTCAAAAATGGAAAATTACAAAGCATTATTTAAATAATTTTTTTTTGGCTCAGTAGGTTGAAATTCTATTATCTGGCACTTTTGGGGGGAATTTAATAGTAATGTTTCTTCATGTTTTTAATCTGATAGATTTTAAAAGAAAAGGAGGAATTGAAAAGCCAGCTTTATACAGCCTTACAACAAACAGAGAATCTGAGAAAGGAGTTGAATCTGAGAATCTTTATACAGCCTTACAACAAACAGAGAATCTGAGAAAGGAGTTGAATGATGTCATAAGTAAGCGCATCCTTCAAGAGGAGGAGCTTCACTCCAAGGAAAAGAAGTTAAATGATGTTGAATCTCATCAAGCTGAACTTGAACTAGAAGTCAAGAATTCGCTAGAGAACATCCATAGATTAGAAAGTGAATTGAAAAAACACAGTAAGATTCAAAGACAGATGAAAGCTGAGAAAGCCCACCTGGAGGAGGAAATCACTGAGCTGAGGAAGAGCCAGGCTCAGGACAAGGCGAAACTCCTTGAGATGCAAGAGTCCATCAAGGACTTGAGTGCCATTCGAGCAGATCTTGCTAACAAATTGGCTGAGGAAGAGCGAGCCAAGAGAGCGGTGCTTAAGGACCTTGCTGACCTCACCACACAGGCCAAGTGCAAGGATGAAGAAACAGCTACGGTCATCACACAGTTAAAGCTAGAACGAGATGTTCACCAGAGGGAGCTGGAGGATCTCACAGCCTCATTGCAGAGCGTGAAAACGAAGCACGAACAAAATATCCAGGAGCTGATGAAGCACTTTAAGAAAGAAAAGACCGAAGCGGAGCATCACATTAGGACGCTGAAGGTACCTGTACTGAGTTCTCCTGATAACGCTCAAGGAGTTGTTTTCTGGTGGCTCATGAAGTTGATAAAGTGTAAATGTTTAGAGATGATTTCTGTATTCCCAGGCACCGTAGGGAAGATAAAACCAACAATAATGAGGTTTACTCATGCCTGTTGGGCCAGGTAGAGTTATCGCAGCACCTATTTCAGAACACTGAAACCATTTAAAAAGAACAGTTAGCTATTTGGGGAGATCAGGAAAGGCAGAGATGGCAGTAAGTTGTTGATTCATTCAACATTTATTTTCTCCTAAAATATAAAGAGGCAAAGACTTGTTAAGGCCATAACAACCCAAATCACAGTTCCTTGTTAGTGTTGTAACTAAGGTATCAGCTTATGGGCTGTGTAAATTGGAGCTTTTTGAGATTTATCTCTTGTTTGCCAAATCAGAGATGCTGCATAAATGCCTCATGGAGCTCTGGTTTTGGGGAATGTTTCTAAGGTGTTGCCATTGTGTAATAGAATCATTTCGCACTGTGATTCCCAGTGGTGTGATAGATCTACCTGTACCCTGTTTTATTTTCCCCATAATATTTAGCATATCATAGGCTCCATGTGAAAAATGAATTTTTATCTTTGTTAAAATGAAAATCCTGTAATAACTGAGCTTTGAAAGCACTGCGTTTATAGTGAATGTATTTTGTTTATAGCTGTATCCCAAATACTTAGAGCAGTTTCTAAAACACAGCACATAACTGTTGGATAGAATGAGTGGGCAAATCTTAAGGCTCATTTATAATTACTTTTTGCAAAAGTTTGAAGTGTAGCTGCTACCTTAAGAGTATTTATGATGCATGATAGAAATATATTGGGAAAAATGAAATTTGTATACACTATATTATTTTATAAATTGTTTCCTAATCTTATATTGCCTCTGGTAGTATTGAATGTGGGGGGAAAATCCTAATACTTGGAGGCCCGATGAATTCTTTACCTCTTTTATGGATCCACAAAATTTCAACAAACCTCAGCTGTGGCTGGAATAAGGCTCGATTGCAATTGATCCAAATCTCTCTCCTGTTTCCATTGTGCTGTATTGATATCTCTGATACGGCACGCGTAGGTTGCCTTGTACTTCCGTTGGCTGTCTGTTTTTAAAGGAGGAATGAGCATTGTGTCTTAGCCATTTTTATATCCCTGCTTCTTAGAGTAGTTAGCACAATGTTCTGCACTTACATAACTGGCTCCGTGGCTATTGGGTTGACATATTTAAATAGCTGAAAATGAAAAGACTTGCTCTGTGATCTGCTTAGCTTGAAATTTTCCATGTAATGTGGAAAATTGATTTTTTTGTTTTCTTTAAGAAGTTTTTAAATTCAATTATAGTAAATGACAATAAAGGCTTGCTAAATGAACTGTGTCAAAAATTATGACTTTCTCATACTTTTTTGAATCTTCTGAAATCTTAAGGCCTTTTGGTTTTTTAGTTGGAAGAACTAGAGTCTAAGAAGTGAAGTGTAGCTGTTCTAATGTGGCCTGGCAGTGGCACACACACCAGGAGCAGACGAGCTTAAGGAAGAATCAGAGTTTGGGACAGCACAGTTGTTTGCTTTGAAAGCAAATAAATTACCCATTGTCTCAATCTCATGCTATTGTATTGCTGTATTCCTATATTTTTACTTTTTTTTAAAGGATGTATTTGTTTTTATTACAAAGTCAGATACACAGAGAGGAGGAGATATAGAGAGGAAGATCTTCTGTCCAATGATTCACTCCCCAAGTGACCATAACAGCTGGAGCTGAGCCGATCCAAAACCAGGAGCCAGGAGCTTCTTCCAGGTCTCCCATGCGGGTGCAGGGTTCCAAGGCTTTGGGCAGTGCTCAACTGCTTTCCCAGGCCACAAGCAGGGAGCTGGAGGGGAAGTGGAGCTGCTGGGATTAGAACCAGTGTCTGTATGGGATCCTGGCACATTCAAGGCGAGGAGTTTAATTGCTAGGCCACTGCAGCATGCTCAATATATTCTTATATTTTTACTTTTTATATTCATTAGAAGTTAACAGTGTTCCTACTCAGATTTAGTATACTTAAGTATACACAATGAGGCTTTGGATAAGTAGCTTTGTATATTTGTCAGCTTTACATGGAGTTCATTACTTTTTCTAGGTTTTGGTTCATCATATATATATGTGTGTGTGTATGTCTGATTAATAGGCATATGCATGTGCTTGCGTGCACACGCAAATACTTTGATCTGTTGGTTCATTCATCTAAAGCTCACAACATCCTGAAGCCAAAAATTCTGTCTGCGTCTCCCACATGGGTGAGAAGGCCCTGAGAAAGGAACCGTTTTCTGCTGCCCTCTCAGATATATTCATAGGGAGCTGGCTTGAAATCAGAGTAGCCAGTAGGACTTGAATAAGCATTCTGAAATGGGATGCCATCGTCCCTAGCGGCAGCTTAACTGGCTGCACCACAATGTGAGCTGTCACCTGTGTACTTTTCCCTGTGCAAGCTGAGTGTATATTTTTGCTATCCAGCATCATTCTTCTCCTACCTTAACTGAAAGTATTGCAATGGCCTCCTGGAACTGCTAATATTTTCAGAATATGCCACTGTTACCTCATTGTGATTTCAGCAGTTTTGTAGAGCACCTCTTCCTGGAATCAGGGATGGAGGGTTGGAATTATGTACTTTTTTTCACTTGCTGGCTACACGATGTTGGTCAAATTACTTGCCCTTTTTATGATTCATCAGTTCCATAGGAGAAGGAATGTCTTGTTGCTAATGCAACATAAATTTGTAGTCCTGAACACAAAATGTGACTAATAAAAATTGCAGGAATAACTCAGGTTTTTTTGGTGAAACTTAGCGAATGCTGAGGTAATACATGTGTAAGAGTAGGCTGCCTGGTGGAAAAACATGTCTGACCCGTAGGCCGTATTTCCTGGTGTAGAGCTTCCCATCCTGGCTGATTTTAGGATGTCTAATGAGACCCCCTAGAGGAAAGAACTTGGTAGGAGATGAACATCACCAGCTCTTGAGATTCTCAGCGAGCTGCAGCCAGCCATCTGATGACCACGTGAGGAAATCTTATTTACCTGAGCTTTCTCTAGGATAGGAAAGTGAAAGAATTCCGGTTGAAAACACTGTGATTGGCCAGTTATCCTGATGACAGGCTTTATTTTGTAACTTTATTTTTGGGCTGTGAATACAAGATTGCTCATAAAAGAAAATCAGTTCCTTTGTTAGTTCTAAATGATATCAGCTCTTAGGTGAGTTTTATGGGGTAAATGAAATATAAATTGTCTTGAACTGACAAAATATTCTTTGTGTAGGAAACTTTCAGATGATTGTGGTCCCACGTTAGCAATTTAACAAATGTAATAAACTTAGAAGTAAAAGAAGCAGATGTATTTTAGGCATAAACATGTATATCTTAATGAGATTGTGTGTAGTTTCTTTCACAGTTAATAATTGTGGGCAGCTGACACTGTAAGTTGCCTCTCTGTGATGTTTGTAAACCTTATGATATTGTGCTTTTTGGAGGCCATATGTCATAGTGGTCAAATGCATAAATGGCAGAAAGAATTTTGGGGCTCAATTTCTGATTCTGCATTTTCCCATTATAAACCTTTGGGCAAGTTATTGTTTCTCTTTGTTTCAGTTTCACAAAAGAGGCAGTCAAGCAATAATAATGGCTTTCTTGGCAAGTTTTTATGAAGATAAGATAAAGAGAATCTGAATATCCAGAGGTCTTAGAATAGTGCCTGACACAAAGTCTTTCCATTGCTGTTGTCATTTGAAATGTCTTTAAGTTGACATCTGTGGGATACTCACTGAATCTCATCTACACAACAGATTATTCTAATGTTCATTTTTGCAAAGCTCTTTCCAATTTTATTTCATGTAAGTTGGTTAATGTTATTTCACGATATTGAAAGAAGTCAGTGGTAAACTCTGATAGTAAGTTGCTAAGTTGCTTGGCTAGTAAAATCTATACTGTTATCTCAACAAAAAAAGATATCAGCAATTACATTATATAAAATGCTCATAATTTATTTCCTAAAATTGAGGTAGCAGAGGAAATTTCCTCCCTGTGTGGAAGAGGACGTTGCTCAGTCAGCAATACCCTCTCACTGTTTTTCCCTGTGGGTGTGCTTCTCTAATAATTCGATCCCCTTTTAGTGGCATTGGTATCTCTTTGGATTGCCACAATACCTGGTTACTACATTAACTAAGCACTCCTCATTCAGTGCCTTTTGTATCTGTTCCCTTTGCTTCTAGTCCAGTACCTGTCACTTAGTAATTCTTGCTAAGTTCTCATCAGTGCTTCAATAAATGAACATTTTATTGGTGTTTAGTTTATTTTTTACATAATACTTTGAGGTAGCTAAAAGCTGGACTCTTTCACCATTGATAAAGTGTGTAATTTGCTTGGTGTAATTTGTGGTCATTAAATTTTTTCTTTTTTACTTTTTCTCAGGCCGAAAGTGCAGAAGATAAGAATATAGCTAAAGCCCATCGTTGTCAGCTGGAGAAGTTGAAGTCACAGTGTGAGAAACTGACAGAGGAATTAAGCCAGAATGAAAATGAGAATAAGAAATTGAAGCTAAAATATCAATGTTTGAAGGATCAACTAGAAGAGAAGGTAAACATTTTATTCTAATTTAAAAGACTTCCGTTTGTTTGTTCTTTTAGGGCATAATTGTAGTCTTTCATAGAAAAAATGGTAATTTATTAGAATACTGTGAATTTTACTCTTTCAGGCAATTTGTTACTTTTGAATGCTTTTCAAGTTTCTTCTGTGTCTTAAATAGGCATTTAGAGGCATGGTGGGAAAGAAAGGAATGATGTTTTATGGAGGAATTTAATCCACTCATTTAATTCTTATAACTTTGAGTTGGTGTTTTACTCTGAGCTGTGTAACATACTGAGTGACTTAAAAGCAATAGAAGTTCATTTCTCATGGCTTTAGAGCTTGATAAGTTCAAGGTCAGGATGTTAGAAGCATCAGAGTCGGTGGTGCCCGTTTTTAGGTTCATAGATAATACCTTTCAGAAGGGGCCAGGGAACTCTCTGGGGTCTGCTTACTAATGGCATTGAGCTCATTGCTGAGGGCACTACCTGAACATACCAATCACCTGCTACTATCATTGCTTTGGGGATTAGGGGATTAGGTGTCAACATTTGAGTTCTGGATGGACATTAACATTCTGTAGCAGATTTAAAAACAAAATTCCTTGGATTTATGAAGAGACTGAAGATCAACATAAAATCGTTAACGCGCAAGTGTTCACTATGTGCTAAGTATTGTAACTTTTAATCCTCAGATTAGTTTTGTTTTTAATTGAAATGATTATGCTCATTTTAGTGAAGGCAAAGTGAGGGTTACGAAGATTGTAATTTTGATACTTCCCCACCAAGCTCACTGTCTTAACATTTTGAGTGATTGCCATATATCGTGTGATGGGTAGAGTACTAGAAATTGTTAGAACTCACTACTTTGGAGATTCTTTTGTGACAAAAAGTCATCTAAGAATTGAATATATTCTGTTTAAATTTTCTTTGTATGTCTTCTACTAATTTCCTAAAAGGATTTGCAAGGGGGTGTGACAGAAGTCAGGAGTAAAAACAAGCAGTAAAGGAGGGACAAAAAGGGTGAGACAGTACAGACAAGGTCCCAGTGAATGCTGGGTTTGTTCATTGTTGGAGTCTATGATGAGGGATCCGTTAAGAAACGGTATGTTACAGAAGTGTCAATAGCCTTCTAGAATACCTTGCTTATGTTTGCTGTTTTCTTCATAAGGCTTAACACACACTTATATATAAATAAAGCCTCTTTCAGTTTTTAAATCTAAGGAAATTAAATATAGGTTAATGTGTAGCTTGAGTTGTTGCATGTTTGTCCATAGTGACAATAGCTGTAATTTTGTTTTTGTGTCATGCTTTGTTGTGATTGTGTGTAATGTAATGTGTATGTTTCCAGGATGAAATTTCTGTAGAGATAATGAATTTTCCAACTTTTCCATAAGTCAATTTTAGCTGAAAGATTTTATTACTGTTTTAGATTTCCATATCTGCATTTAAGAAACTGTTCCAAATTATGATACATTGAAATTATTGTTTTCTTTGCTTTACCTGAAATCATTTGGTCCCCGATTCTGTTTGTGATGTTCCAGATGTTTGTGTTACCACACATTCAAATAGATGCAGAATTCACCTTAGATCAGTTTGAAGATTCCATCATTTTACTGTGCTGCTTTGTGTTACGTATCTTTGTGGCAGTCCTTGTGCAGGGTCCTGAGAATAAAATAGAGATAGGACACAGATCTGCCATCAGTCAGCACATACAGTCACTCCAGCTTCCTCCTAAAACTGGAGGAGGAGGATGAGTTTTTGGTGCAATGATCAAGTCGCTGCCTGGGATTCCTGCCTCCTCTATAAGAGTTCCAGGATGTCAGAGAGCTTGGGTTTAACTCCTGGCTTCACTCTACATTCAGCTTCTCCGTAATGTGTGCCCTGGGTTGCAAGAGCAACCATGGAAGTGGTTGGATCCCACCCATCCACATGAGAAAGTCAAATTGATTTCCAGTCTTTTTCCTTTGGTGTGGCCCAACCCTGGCTGGCTGTTGTGGACACATGGAGGGTGGACCAACAGATAAGAGATGCGTTTCATTGTTTTCGTTTCAAAAAAACACAAAAAAAGAAAGAAAGAAAATAATTGAATTTTAGGAGGATACTTCACAAAGATCATAGAAAATGGAATTAAAAGATAACTTTATTGTGGTGCATACAATTTTGGAAATCTGTGTCTAGCCTTTTCATAACATGGATTTCCATGAAGTGATCTCTGTCACCTGTAATAGTCTGTTACCATGGTCACCCACAAACAATCTCAGGTGATTGTTTCCAGTATCTCCACTGATGCCCCAAGTCCTCTGTGCAATAGAGCCTTCACGCATCCCCCATATACTTTAACTCCTCTCTAGATTATTTATATTATCTAATCTAATGTAGACGTTATGCAGCTAGTTACTGTATTGTTTAGGGAATGATGACAAGAAAGAAAAATTTGTACTTACTCTGAACGGAAAAATTTTTTGCCCAATGTTTCTAATCTGTGGTTGATTGAAATACTGAAAGTCCAGTTGTAAAGCTTGTATGCTTACTTTTCTTTCACATTTATTTTGGCTAAATATGATTCTGTGTTTTTGATTTATTTAATTATATGTGTTGACTCATTCTTGGGTGCAATGATTATGAATCTCAATTTCATCGGGTCAAGCCATCTCTTATATAGTATCTTTTTTCTTTAAAAGGTAGTGCAGCATTAGTGGACATGGGCAAATCCTTGAGTTTGAATTCTTTTCTAGATTTAGGTGAGTTGCCTAAATTCAAATAAGTGTGTTATTATAGGACTAATTGTAAAAAAAAAAATATTAAGTGTGTGTACAGTTTTTGGGATCAAATAAGATTCTAGTTAATGAGAGCTGCTCTGTTTTGTTACTGCTTGATTCTAAATATATGACGATTAGTCTTCCTTCCAAGAAGTCAACCAATCGGCAAGTATTGATTGACCACATATGTGTTGCCTAATGATCTGGTAATAATGATGATGTACCTAAGATCTTCCAAATAGAAAAGCCACAGAGCTGTGGTTATTGGGGGTTTAGAGCCCGATTATGTTGCATCATTTTAGACAGATGGTCCACAAAGAAAGTATTCATGGGAAAAGAGTTGGCAGTTTTGTCAAAGTGATTGAAGTCATGATGTTACATAAAGTAACAGGTGAGCAGTTTGTAATTTTACTTGTTATTTGAGCAGAAAAATCACATTTTGTTTCATTTTTCACCTCTAAAATAAGGGACTGAACCTGCATGATTTGTAGGTAAACTGTGGAAAAAGAGTATTTCAAAGAGGATGTAGGAAAGTAGAATTAATTCAAATGTAAGTGTTTTTTTGGCACAAAATATTTTTGAAATCTATGCATAATTTTTTCATGACATGTATTTTTTATGAATTTTTTGAAGACCCAGTATATAAACATGTCTCCAGGTACCTCACATCTTCACACCGAGGGAACTAACACAAACAAAACCGTACAAATTCATTGCCGCAGGAAGAAAACTGGCTACCTGTCCCTGTGTTACTCTGTGAGCCGTGCAGTGAGCTTTATTTAGTAAATGGAGCATGTGATTGAAGATAGTTTATATAATGCAGCCTTGCTTTTCTAAGAAGGGAAACATTTCTTGTTTTCTCAGCAAAGTGGTATTCTGGCATAGTTAACTGGCATAATGAGGTGATGCTACTTGGGCAAATACATGCATTTTTTAAAAGAAAAAGATTGTATTACGTTGTATCTTTTGTGTCAAGTTATGTTTCTTGTCATGTTGATTGGCTTATAAACTAAGAAGTGTTTTAACAGCATCAATGTAAAATATTAGCATTAGGGGTTAACAGGAATCACGGGTAGAAGATTGTTGTAAGAATAGATGGGTAGGATAACTAGTTTCACAGCTTTTCCCTTATATTCAGTGAAGATATGAGGTAATGAAATGCGTTGTTTTCAACATCTGATTTTGCTTTACCAAATGTTAGTTTTCAATTTAATATCACAAAAAGAACCAACAGAATTTTTGCATATGGATTTTATTATGAGCACCTTCCCTAGCAGAATGCTCTTAAAACGTTACAGGAAGAATTTTTATTATGACTTTTGCTTAAATTTTATAGGAAAATATTTGCTTTCCTCTCTTGTTTCAAAAGATTTTTGTGAAATCACCCTTTGAAATTTTTCTATCATTTATCTATAAATTCAAAATGCTATATATTGGAGATATATATATATATGTGTGTATATGTTGGATTCACAGTAATCTGTACATCAAGTTAATGGATATTCAAATAATTTTGATCAGCAAATCAGTATCAAACGTTGCATAGTGTAAGCTTCAAATATTCTGACCTATACAGATCTGTATCTTATGTTGTTTAAAAAAGTTTTTTGGGCCTGATGCAGTAGCCTAGTGGCTAAAGTCCTTTTCTTGCACATGCTGGGATCCCATATGGGTGCCATTTTGTGTCCCAGCAGCCCTGTTTCCCATCCAGCTCCCTGCTTGTGGCGTGGGAAAGCAGCTGAGGATGGTCCAAAGCTTTTGGGCCCTGCACCCATGTGGGAGACCTGGGAGAGGCTCCTGGCTTTGGATTGGCTCATGTCTGGATGCCTCGGCCACTTGGGGAGTGAGTCATCAGATGGAAGATGTTTCTCTCTGTTACTCATTCTCTCTGTAGATCTGACTTTCCAAAGAAAATAAATAAATCTTCATAAAAAAAGTTCTTCATAGTCAGCTAGGTATAAGGTTTGATAAACTGCTTGCCGCATGGATGAGGGAAGTTTCTTCTGCCAAATACCATTTGTATGTTTGTAACATCATCTGAGGTCCGTACAATATTATCAACCCCTGTGTGCCACTACATTATACTGTCTATAGGTTGAACACCCCCCACTCCTCTTGGAGGTGTCAAGTAATTCCGTAGTAAACTTATTTAAAAATATTCATTAATTCTGAATATGCTCTTAGATTCTATTATTAGCTTGTGCCTAAATTGAAGACTGTATTATTTTGTTGGTTATTCTATTGCACCATATGTGTTCTCTTGGTCCTTGTGTTTTATAGGTGTGGAGATATTATACAAAGTATAAAGGATATTTTGCACAGATGTATGCAAGAAGCACACGCAAGGACACAAATGGTACAAAATGATAGAAACATTCTGATATTATTTTTGTGAGTTCGGCACAGACATAATAAAGATACTTATTTTCCAATATAATTAAAAGAACAGCGTGATTTTCTGATTACTGGTTTTAAGTGTATAAGAAAATGAGACTGTGCAGCACAGACAAGTGCTCTTCAAAAATATCGAAAATGACAGATTGAAACCATGGCTTGCTTCCTGTGTATGAACTACCATAGCTAGTATGAAAAACACATTGACTACAAGTGAACAGCGTATGAAACCTTTCTGTATTTCACTAACATATGCTTAACCATGGTGGTGAGCGGGGCAAGAAATAAAGGTAGACGAAGCACTTCTCTTCACCATGTTCTCATTATTACTTCGGCAGTGACTTCTTCCCAGCCTTTACAACCACAGCGGTTGATTTGAATTGATGTGGGAGCAAAGTCGGTGGGTCAGTCTTACTGACTCGTGGCTTAGACTTGATTGGAAGGCCTGTGATTTAATCTTTAAGTCACTGAATGTGTGACGGTAGCACCCGAGAGAATTACATTACCCAGCCATCCCTTGCTGCTACAAATCTCTGTGTTGCTCAGTATTCCTGGAGAAGATTGTAAAATGCTGAAGGCAAGAATAATTTCCTTAGATGATGATAAAAATTTGTATTTGAATTTCTAATGTTTTAATGATTTATTTATTTATATTGGAAAGTTGGATTTACAGAGAGGAAGATTTTCTGTTCGATGATTCATTCCCCAAGCAACCATAACGGCTGGAGCTGAGCCAATCCAAACCAGGAGCCAGGAGATTCTTCCAGGTCTCCCATGTGGTTGCAGCGTCCCAAGGCTTTGGGTCATCCTTGACTGCTTTCCCAGGCCACAAGCAGAGAGCTGGAGGGGAAGTGGAACATGTGGAACATAAACTGGTACCCATATGGAACCCTGGCTATTGTAAGGTGAGGATTCAGCCACTAGGCTACCACATGGCATTGCATCTAGTTAGTTTCTAGTACTGCCAGAGCTCTCATTTAGCAACATGTCCTATACTGACAGTGATGGGACGTTTCCATTCTGACGATTGCTCTTTATTTGAAAATTAATCTATAACCAAGCCAACTTAGTAGAGCACCAAACCTTATCTGGGCTCAGAACTTCTCTTCAGAATTGCATGATAGGACTCTACAGAGCTGACACATGGAGAATACAATTAAAAATATGTATGAGTAAAATAAGGGCATTCATATTCCAGAAGGATGTATTGATTGTGACATGAGGCACTCTAATAAATCATGGAATAAAAATACTGCTTCAGAAGCATTCACTTTCTCCAAGGGATGTGGATGTACAGACACATACAATAGTAAGTCATGTAATACGGACTTGTGTAAGGTGCCGTGGGACACAGAGAAGTAGCCCGTTGTCTTGTGAAACCTTGGGTTGTCTGCTCTCAGTGCCACATCCACGTGGGAGGGAAAGGAGGCTCCTGCTGTTCGCCTTTTACGAATGGAAACCTCACTAAATGGCTTCCCTGCTGCTCTTTTCTCGGGAGCATTGCTGGTCCCACAAAGGGCCAAGCGTGCATGAAGATGGAGCTGTGAGAGACTTACTCAAATTAGTCAGAAGTCTTTTGTTCAAACTTGCTGTGTAATGCGTTTTAAATGTTTGATACTGAGTGATAGTCTTTATAAGTATTAACACTCGAGATATTAGAAAATCATTATTGTTATTCGTTTGAAAGGCAGTGTTGCAGAGAGAGAGAGGCAGAGGGAAAGAGAAATCTTCCATGTACTTATTCAGTCCCCAGATGGTAATGACAATGGGCAGTTTATCTGGGGGTCCCACATGGCTATATGAGCCCAGGTCCTTGGGCTGCCTGCTTTTCTCCAGCCGTTCACAGAAGCTGTCCCGGAAGTGGAATAGCTGGCACTTGAGCTGGACCCATTTAGGATGATGACATTGCACAGGGCAGTTTAACATGCTCTACCACAGTGCTGGGCCAAACATCTATCTTTAAGAGTTTGATGAAGGTAATTATATCATGTGAACAGCAGTAAATATTTATTTGTTTAGTAACTTAGGCCATTTCACAAGACAGTTGGAAGTTCACTGTGATAGTTTTCCAGATTAAATTCTGAACAGATTTAGTATAATCTCCATAGTAGATTCCTTCTGTTTTCGTTGTGCTGTAGTTACTTCCCTGATTGACAATTCGTATTCTGACTTAACTTTCCTGTAACCAAGTTAACTATTGGTGTAGGAAGTGTGAAATATAGTTAGAGTCAGACAAAATGGCTTCCAGACAAATGCAATTTTTGTTGAGGTGAATTTACTAATTTATCCTGTAGTACCAGGGTCTTAGATTTAAAGCTTAGGTATAATATTATCTTGGCTTCTAGAGGTTTCCTTCCTCAGAAGTTTTTAGGCGTTGCATGGAAGTCTGCAGGTCTCTACCAACTAGGCACAGTTTGAAGAAATAAATGTATTTGCACTAGTTTTAATTTTGACCTTTCATACATATTATTACCCTTTCCACCATTCATAACTTCCGTATTAAGGATTTATTTATTATTTGAAAGGAAGATTTGAAAGAGAAAGGAGAAAGATTGAGAGAGAGAGATTTTCCATCTGCTAACTTACTCCCCAAATGGCTGCAATGGATGCAGCTGAGCCGATCCAAAGCCAGGGGTTTTGTCTGGGTCTCCCACGTAGGTATGGGGGTCCAAGGACTTGAAACATCCTCTGCTGCTTTCCAAGCCCATAAGCAAGTAGCAGGATGGGCGTGGAGCATCCAGGACACGAAACGGTGGCCATTCAGATGCCAGTGCAGCAGGTGGAGGATTGGCATGCTGTGCGACCACACCGCCCCCACCCCCTCATAACTGATGTATTAAAGATGACCTTGAAGCTGAAACATTGTTTTACTTGCTTGCCCGACTGAATTTTCAGTAATGGAAAAATATTTTTCTAAATGGATTGTTCAATCCTGTGAGTGCAGCTCAATGGGATACTTTTGCTAAGTTGCGTGAAGAGCTGTTTTTGTTCAATGTTACAGTTATCTTTGATGTGAAGTGTCACTTCTGGAACTCTTGAAGATGTTTGAAGGAACTGTATAAATCTTACCAAAGGTGTCCCATTTTGGATAAGCTCTGGTTGTATTGAATAAATATGCTTTTTCTTTCGGATCTTATTTCCTTAAATTCTTTTGAGGTTCTGAATAAGCCTGTACTCTGTATTATATAGGATATACTGAAAGGTAAATGTAATTACAACTGCCTTTCTAATCCTTGGAATTCAGAGATCAGCTGATCAAGTCAGTCAGCAGTTTGTGTGTGTGCGTGTGTGTGTGCGTGTGCTTGTCATGAGGTTATGAGCAGTCTTAGTTTTTTCTGTAGAGATGATAGTGATATGTAATATTAAATTTCTTTTTCTAAAATGGAAATGTTGCAAACCTCTGCCTTCTGAACAATGGAACAGCTTTGTGTCTGGTCAGTACACATTGAGCTAAAACTGACCAAGCGCATGTTTTATGTGTGTGTACATCTGTAGGGTGGAGGAGGCCAAGAATGTGGGTTTAGGTTGTTTGTCTTTGGTCAGGTTATTTATTTTTTTCTTTGGGGGCTTTACATCCCTGATACATGAAATTAAGTGTTGAGTTTGTCTTGAGGATTCCTTCTCAAGTCTCGCCAAGGACGTCTCCTGGGCTTCCCTCCACTGACACAGACTACTTCATCTTTCATCCTTGCTGCTTCAGGAGAGGCTCTTTACATCCGTAGCCTTGAGCATCTGCCCATTTGCTCTGCAACATTAAAGTGGGACTGTGTCTTCAGATTTCTAAACACTGTCTAAAATACCTGTGTCTTATCTCTGATGACCTAGAATGTTACTTTTTGTTAGTCTTATTTATGGGATCATGTAATAACTTCCTGACTGAATTTACAAGAAGAATGGAGAATACTGCAAAAAATGCCTAAATATCATCATCTGTCCATATTAATTAGATGTTTCCAAGTCTGACCGAAAGTTTGAATTGACATCAGCCATTTTTTTGGCCACATTTCTTCCTTGCAATTAGCTGTGATTTCTCAGTTGCTATAGATGTTTTTGCTCAAATAGAATTGTCCTGGATGAAGAAATAGTTTCTTTTGTTTTTTGGAAGTCAGATTTACAGAGAGGTTGAGAAACAGAGAGAAGGATCTTCCGTCTCTTGGTTCACTTCCCAAGTGGCCAGAGCAGCCAAAGCTGAGCCGATGTGAAGTCAGAAGTGTCATCAGGGTTTCCCACAGTGTTGCATAGTCCCAAGGCTTTGGGCCGTCCTTGTTCATTTGATACCTAATAGTTACTTTGTAACAGATTAGATTATGTATCCAAAAGTGAATTTCAGCACTAATGTATAGTATCTAATTTTATAGTTAAATCAAATTCAAAATAGTTCTTGGCATTTTCAAATGCTTCTGGCCCTTGGCATTCCCAGGGAGAGATGGTTCTGCTCGAAACATGCCATTTCTACTTGCCCACAAAATGGTGCCTTGTGTTGTAAAGACATGGTCATAGCTGAACTAGAGAGGGGACTTGTTCTGCACAATTAGATGTCTTTGGGTCGTTCTCAGCCACGTCCTTCAGCACGCTTTGGTGAACCAAGGCAAAGACCAAGTTCAGCTCTTATGAATCCTGGGTCATATTTGGGACCCACGGTCAGTTACTGTGAGGCTGAGAGAATTCAGTATAGCCAGGTAGGATCTCAGGAGCCTGGGGACTTTCGCACTGCTACCATCCATCTTAGTTATGGCTGATGCAGAAAGAGGTTGGCTCTGGAGTCCTCAGTAGAGCGGTCAGGGATCACCTCTGAAATGATTTAGGGTTCCCAAAGGATCATGGGTTCATGCATTTTGTGCTTGTCTCGACCGTTCCAGATTGAGGGAATCACTTCTCTTCCCTTTATAGATGACACTGATACTTTACAGTGCTCTGATTCATGCCACCCTGTTTTGTTTCTTATTCCCAGGATGCAGCATTAGAAAACTGTGGATTGGGCCCAGCGGCATGGCCTAGTGGCTAAAGTCCTCACCTTGAACGTGCCAGGATCCCATATGGGCGCCGGTTCTGGTCCCGGCAGCTGCACTTCCCATCCAGCTCCCTGCTTGTGGCCTGGGAAAGCAGTTGAGGACGGCCCAATGCATTGGGACTCTGCACCCGCGTGGGAGACCTGGAAGAGGTTCCAGGTTCCCAGCATCGGATCGGCGCGCACCGGCCCGTTGTGGCTCACTTGGGGAGTGAATCATCGGACGGAAGATCTTCCTCTCTGTCTCTCCTCCTCTGTGTATATCTGGCTGTAATAAAATGAATAAATCTTTTAAAAAAAAAGAAGAAAACTGTGGATTGAACGCAAGCCCCTAAACTCGGCTCTGCATGTGTCTAATTCACCTTACACTCTGTGCTGCCATTCATTGTGATGAATAATCACAGAGCACTCAAGGAAGGATATTAGATTTTAAAATGATTCTTTCCTATTAATCAGATGAATATTCAACAGGAAGAAAGAATCCGCTGGTACTAACAATTTATTAAAATTGATTTTTATGATTTAGAAAATTGACAAACAATTCTACGGAAGAATCATTACCAATTCTATTTCTTCAGGATGAGAACTGTCTTGTATTTTTTTCTATCAGCTAAATATACTATGAAATTAGGGCCTGGCACAGTAGCCTAGAGGCTAAAGTCCTCATCTTGAAGGTGCTGGGATCCCATGTGGGTGCTGGTTCTAATCCCGGCAGCTCCACTTCCCATCCAGCTCCCTGCTTGTGGCCTGGGAAAGCAGTAGAGGATGACCCAAAGCCTCGGGACCCTGCACCCGCATGGGAGTCCTGGAGGAAAGTTCCTGGCTCTTGGCTTTGGATGAGTGCAGCATCAGCAGTTGCGCTCACTTGGGGAGTGAATCGTTGGATGGAAGATTTTCCTCTCTGTCTCTCCTCCTCTCTGTATATCTGACTTTCCAATAAAAAATGCATACATACATACATACGTAAATCTACAAAAAATAAAACTATAAAATTAACAGTCCTTAGAAGATTTATTTATTTATATTGGAAAGGTAGATTCGACTTACAGAGAGGAGAGACAGAGAGCAACATCTTCCATCCACTGACAAATTCCCCAAATGGCCACAACAGCTAGAGTTGAGTTGATCCGAAGCCAGGAGTTAGGAGTTTCTTCCGAGTCTCCCATGCAGATGCAGGGTTCCAAAGACTTGAGCCATCTTCCATTGTTATCTCAGGCCATAAGCAGGGAACTGGATGGGAAGTGGAGCAGCCAGGTCATAAACCAGTGTCCACATGGAGAACCAGCACATGCAAGGCGAGGACTTTAGCCACCAGGCTACCACACCAGGTCCAATAATGTATCTTTTTTTTTAATTACTTATTTTTATTTGAAAGACAAATTTTCTACAAAATAGGATAGACAGAGAGAAGGTTCTATCCACTGGTAAAATCATCATATGGCTGCACTAGCCAGAGCTGAACTGAGCCAAGCAGAGGGCCAGGGACTGGTTCTTGGTCTTCTACTTGGTTGCAGGGTCAAAAGCACTTAGGCCTTCCTATGCTGCTTTCCCAGGCCATAAACACAGAGCTGGATTGGAAGTCGAGCAGCCAGAACATGAACTGGTGCCCACATGGGATGCTGGCATCACAGGATGGATGCTTAGCCAGATGCACCACCATGATAGTCCCATGCTCTACTTTCAACATAGCTCTCTGCTAATGTACCTCAGAAAGGAGAAGATGGCTCAGATGCTTGAGCCTCCACTTTCATGTGGGAGATCCAGATAAGGTTTCAGGTCTGGTTTTCACCTGACCTAGCTTCAACCACTGTGATCATTCATGCAGTCAAATAGTAGACAGATGATCTCTCTTGGCATCTCCTCCTCCCTATAACACATTCAAATAATTATTTGAAATGTTTGTAAAAAAAAAATACTCAGTATCACTGGTCATCAAGATATCATCTCAGTGCAATTGAAATGGCATAATAAGAAAGCAATAAGAAACACTGGTGACAAAATGAATTGAGTTTGCAAACATGCAAATTAGTATGTGCATTATGGAGAACAATATGGAGTTTCCTGTAAACCAACAAACAAAAAACTAACTAAAATTGATCTATATGTATCACTGGTACTCATGTACTGACTATACCCAAAGGAAACAGAATCAACATACCAAATACTCATTTGCATGCCTATGTTTTTTGCAGTACTATCCACACATCCAAGATGTGAAAACACCCTAGATGTCAACGCAGCAATATATCAAAAGCAAAATGGGATGCACAGGCAAAATGGACCACTTAGACATGAGCAACACTTCATTTGCAAACAATGTAAATGGAGATCCCAAAGAAAAATAAGCCAAACAGAAAAAAATATGCTTAAACAAGCAATTCTAAAATGTAGAAAGGGTTGGAGAAAAATTAAGTAGGTTGAATATACACAGAAACAACTTGAAGTATCAAGTTCCTAGGTTTCTCAGAACAGTTGAACACAATGTTTTATGTATTATATACTGAGTACATCATTTTGAAATATTTATTATTGAATATATGGTAATTTGAATCGAAGAACTGGAAAAGACTGCAAACACAAAGAAAACTAAAGGCTAAGTGCTTGGTTTGCTTGCATAAATTATGTATTTTTTTCATTTTTATTTTTGATGATGATTGCATGGTATATCAGGGTGGGAAGGATTGAGGATTATGGAAAAGTGGGTGAAATCATTGTTTCCGGATTTTCTATTTCTTCTTGACTCTGGGGGAAGGGGAAAGACAAAGGAGCAAGCCACACGCAGCCTCTCAAATGTCCCAGTACTCAGGGATGGGGAACGGCCATCTGGTATCAACCCATGGCACCGATGTGGTGCATGTTCTGAGGGTTCGGAACAAGTGGTCTGGATAGTTCTGAGATGCTGTTGATTTTGTCATTGGCTAACAGAGTTACTTCAAGTCTCCATTCACCCAGATTTTTGCTGTCATCGTTTGCTGGGGTAGTTGTCCAACTTTTTCTGTTCTTCCTCTGCGTTGGTACCAAATGGGCTACCATGTTCTCCATGTGCAACAGGCTCTGCATCTACTGCTCCATCTTTTTAACTCACAGGCAGGTCCAAGGACTTGTGCCAGGTGACCTGAACGCAAACAGATCCCCAGCTGCCAGGGCTCACTAACTTGGCACCCACCATGCAGGAAGGTCAAGAGACTAGGACAAGAACTGAGCCCAGTCAGCTACCATGCCCCTGGGGCTCATGAACCCAGCACCCACCTCGCAGGCAGAACCCAGGACCCAGGCCAGGTGACCCGAGCCCTGCTGCATCCTCTGTACCCAGGCCTCATGTCCTGTCACTGAACTTGCTGGAAGGCCTGCTCCTGGGACTAATGAACCCGCACCAACTGACTCCAGGCTGGCATGACCCACCTCACATTAGCATCCACTATGTGTTGCACAGCCTGGCTCAGTCCAGCAGGCCCCAGTTCCAGCTCTTACTGGTGAGTGCTGCAGCCTAGCCCAGTACAGCCAGAACCCAGTCCTGGCCCCAGTGTGAACTGGCTGGTGTTGCACCCTGACTTGGCCCTTTTCTCACTCTGTATTGGTTCTCAGATATGCAGTGGATGTTATGAACTGGCCCAGCCTGGTCTATGCCCAGATCTGACACACATGTATGCCAGTGGGTACTATATCCTGATATGATTTTAGTTGCTCCTTGCCTTGGTTCTTTTATTCACTACATCCCAATGAAGGAGTTTCTCAAGCTCCTCTGTCAGGGCTCTTCCCAGAGGCAGATCTTGCACACACCAGTGGGTCCTTGGCCCAGGCTGACTTGGCCCATCTTCTGTCCTGGCAGGAATAGTGGCCTTACTCAATCAGTCCACACCCATTCTGGTTCTTACTATTGGGTGTTGCAGTCTACCCATACCTTGTCCACACCCAGACGGCTTTTGCGCGGCCTGGCAGGGGCAAAGACTTAGCCCAGCCCATTCTACACCCATCTTGGGTCTCATGAGTACCACTGAGTGCTGGAGTGTAGCCCAGTATATTGCTCCCCAGACCCAGTCCACACCCTTGCCGAGGTAGGCTATAGCCAAGTCCAGTCCAGCCTGCTGCCCTCAGTCTGGCTCTCATGCTTACCAGTGGGAACCCCAACCCAACTGGGGAATCCCCTTAGCTATCCAGCCAGGCCTGTTCCCATCCTCAGTTCTTAGGCATGCCAGTGGAGACTGCCATTCCACAGGGGTGAGCACACACATCCTCCACATTCTGCCAACAGACCCAATTCTCTCACATGCTAATTATTGTCATGGCCCATCCGAACTTCACCCTTCCCCTGTTCTAAATCTCACTGGTGGTTAGTGTGATCTTACCCTGTCACATAGGCCCCAGCCTTAGCTTAAGAGTGTGCCAGTGAGTGTTATTTGGTGATGGTTGATGCTAACTACCTAACTACCCCAGCTCAGGTCTGCCACGTGTGCTGGTGCTTTGGACTGGTCTCTAAAGGTCTTCCCATTCCCCCCTCCAAACTACATGGTCTCAGCACCCTTGCTTACCTGAAAGTACAGTGGCCTTGTCTGTAGATGTCTCCCAATAAGTCATTTCTCTCCTGGACATGAACCCCAGCGTCCTGCTCAGTCTCACTTGTGTCATAGCCCATACGCCATGTACATCACACCTTCAAGTCCCTAGGGCATGATGCTGTCAGGTGGCCTCTGGACTTTGTCCAGTGCCACTGGTGCCTGGGCAGCCCAATCTGGAGTCATCTCTGCCATTGTTGAATGAGCACAAGCAGGAGGACCCCATGTGTACATCACCTGTTTCAAAAGACTTCTCTGGTCCATAAAAATACATAATATGTGCTTATCAAAGGTTGGACATGTGACCTAGAATATCTGGTGTTCCAAAAATGTCTGTTCTCAGTTTTCAAAAACCCTAGGGACAGAACTGGTGGCTGTTCAAGTGAATTACTGACTTCAAGGTTATAGGATTAGAGTTAGTGCTCTAAATCAAAAGTGGTGATTGATCTTGCTGCTGTTTTAATGGATTAGGCTCAAATATGCCAGTTTTCATAAGGGTCAGTTTCCCATTGGAGCAATAATACAGGAGACATGGCAGAGATCTCTGCCCTTCAAAGGGTATAACAGGCATCTCTGCTTCTTCCTTCCCACTCCAGAAAAAGCTGCATGTGTATTGTTCCTTAGTCTTCTGGATTTTCCCTGCATAGTCTGTAGGGTATAGGCCGTGGGTTTCCAGAACTAACTAGTATAACCTACACAATTCCCTAGAATCCTGGACTTCTGCAGTGTCAGCTGTGAGGAGACATTCAGCTGTATACTATTTGGATCCACCGTGTGATCCATCTCTGATCATCCCTAATTCTCCTTTGCAAAACGTTATTTTTATTTGGGTAGAACTCCCTTCTTAATCTCTATTTTGGCCTGGCAATGTCTGACTGTTCAATGTTTAGCTGGCCTGAACCTGTCTTCTCATGTTTAAAGAACTGACCTTTGGTTGATCCTGCCAACTTGGGCAGAGCAAGAGCACCTGTTTATACTTTTCTCCCTCCTTCTTTTTAGCTGGCTGTGACTGTTTCAGTCCTGAACACCTCTACATGAAGAGGAAAGCAACTTTAAAGCACAACAGAACTTCACTTTCACGTGTTTTTGCTTTGGAGGAATTAAATAGTAAACAGATAAATAATTTTTACACAGTTGTAAATTACTAATGTGTTTCCAACCCTAGGAATCTCAGAAAAATCTTGTGTTTTTTAAAGATTTATATATTTTTATTTGAAAGGCGGATATACAGAGAGGAGGAGAGACAGAGAGAAAGATCCTACATCCGATGATTCAGTCCCCAAGTGACCGCAACAGCCAGGGATTAGAACCGACGACCATATGGGATCCCAGCACATGCAAAGCGAGGACCCTAACCACTAAGTTATCATGCCAGGCCCTCAGGAAAATCTTTCAAGCTAGAAGGCAAAGCATGTAAGTCTACAGTCAACAAATCTTGCTGAAAGACATAGTTCTCTAATTATAATTACAAATATATTCAGAAAATCAAACTGTGGATGAAGATTATTTTAAATGATCATGATCAAAAGAACAACTCAGCAGTTCACAGCATTAAAAAAAAAAAAAAAAACAAAGGCATAGTTTTCCTGACTATTCTCTTATGTCTTAACACCTACACTGGAAAGCACTGCTGATCACAAATGGAGATTAACAAAGTATACATTGGCCCCACTACTTTTAAAACAGAGGGACCAAAATAAGTGGGCAGAGAAGCGATCACAACCGGTCAGGTGAGAAAATCAGAACCTTTTGGATCACAATGACTAGAAGGTCACTTTTGCAAGAATGCAAAAAAAGAGAGAATTTAGATAAAATGGCCCTACAAGGAGCCTTCTTGGTGGCAAAAAAAAAAGCAGTTTAAAATGAACCAGTGAATTATTCCTGGCAGTGGTCTTTTGTTTTTGTTTTTGTTTTTGTTTTGTGGCAGCAAGAGAGGAGGTGGAAATGAGGCATGTGTCATCTTTAGTACGGAGAACTAATAGAGACCAGACACTGGAAGCTGGTTTCACAGATGCAAAATTGCTCCATTTTTCAACATTTGAGATGAAAAGGGTTAGTGAGCAGGCACTGGCAGCTCAGGGAAAAGAGCCGCAGCCATGAGGACACTGAGACACAGAAAGAGAAAGATAGATAGTTTGGAAGACACTAAGTTGTCCTTGCTCTCTTGTACGACAGTCATGCACAAGTTGGCACAGAAACCTTGGCTGCGACAGAGCATGCAGTAGCCTAGTGACTAGTTTCAAAGAAAGTGGCCTGTCTCCAAGACATAGTGAGGAGACATTTTTGCTTGCCAGAATGCACACAGGAGAAATGAAAAACAACAGCTATTGGAACAATCGACTCAATTCCCCATTTTCCCCACAAAATCCCAAGCTTTGGCAACAGGAGTTAATAAAGAGCTAGAATTCCACACCTCGCCACGTGAATAACAGCCAGGAGATTCCAGCTCTCCAGCCAAGAAAGCCCAGACCTCCTCCTCCTCAGGGTCCTTCAGAACGGGCACAGAGCCTTGTGGGAAATGTAGTCTTTCCCGATGACGTCACCTGCTCCCGGCCGCGGAAAGCATCTGCTGGGTCCTTCTGTTCATATGCTGCACCGCCCACTCCTGACATCAAATTCTTCCCGCTGCTTGGGCTGCTGGGCGGTCCTGGGGTTGGCATCTGTTGTGGTCCCAGTTCCTTCGCGAGTGAGGAGGGAGGCCCGCGGCCCTGGTGAGGGGCTTGTGGGCGCACGGAGGTGAAGGGCTGTTGGGCTGCGCTTCCTGGGCGGCAGCCGTGGGATCCCCAGGTGGGGCGCTCGGGGCGGGGTTCCCGGGGCTGCGCCCTGTGAGGATCCGGTCAGAAGACTGCGGAGGGCAGGTCGGTGGGCCCGGCCGACTTGGGGGAGCTGTGTCCGCAGGCTGCGAGGTGGCTGGGGCTGGAGAGTGTGCAGTGCCAGCCCCGCTGCTGCTGTGCGGCCCCTGCAGGGGCGCGGCAGGGCCAGGGAGACCCATTGCAGGCGGGTCTCCCCAAGGGGCAGTTGGGTTGGTGAAGTTCCTGGTGCAACGGGGAGTCTGCTGGAGTGCGATTTGCTGTAGAGTTACTTTCCAAGGTCGGTGGGTTGCCAGAAGGGGTGCAAACTGGAAGTTGGTCCTGTCTTATTTGGGGTAACGAAGGTGTGGCCAAGTGGATGCACCTGTAGTTAGTAATCCCCCCACCCCCGGAAGGAACATCTCTGGGGTCTGAACCTTCACTGGCTCCACAGAAGAGGCAGAATGGGCACTCAGAAAGGTGGAGATCGCAACGCTGCACGGCCCACGCAATTGTTAATCCTGAGACATATCAAAGACTGAGCGACCTGGAAGATTGAGGCCAGTTGTCATAAATGGGGGATGCGGGTGACTAAGTGGAATAGGCAGGGACCTAGAAATGTGACCTACTTTAGGGGTGTTGAGGGATACAGGGCCTGCCTGTCAGGAGGAGCGCTCTCCAGGGTGTAGAATTCACTTCCAGGCATTCAGTGTTCCCTCATTGTTTCTGGAGGCAGAGTCTTCTCAGATCAGCTACGGCCAAATTTGGCCTCTTGGAATCTGTTACTAATGTTCCCTCTATGCTGGCTGTGTTTGTAGTAGTTAAGGGAAAGCTTGCCAGGTTCTTCTGCCATTTAAGAGGAATTTCAATTTATTGATTTTTTTTTTCTTTGAAGGTTTACTTATTTTTATTGGAAAGGTGGATAAAGAGAGAGGAGGAAGACAGAGAGGAAGATCTTCCAGCCAGTGGTTCACTCCTCAAGCTTCTGCAACAGCTGGAGGTAAGAAAACCTGAATCCTGGAGCCAGGAACTGCTTCTGGGTCTACCACACAGGTGCAGGGTCCCTAAGATTTGGGCCACTTCCTGAGGCCACAAGGCAGGGAGCTGGGACTAGAACTGGCGCCCCTATGGGATCCTGGCACATTCAAAGCCAGGACTTTAACTACTTCTCTATTGTGCTGGGCCCCAATGTATTGATTTATTTTTTATTTGAAAGGAAGAGTTGGAGACCTTCCATTTACTGGTTCACTCCACACATGCCCACAACAGCTGGAGCTGAGCAAGTCCCAAGCCAGAAGCCCCCTCTAGGTCTCCCATGTGGGTGCAAGAGCCCGAGGACTTCCAACATGGACCATTGCTTTCTCAGCCTGTAACCAGGGAACTGGATAGGAAGCAGAGCAGGCAAGACATGTGGAAGCTTAGCCTACTATACCATGGTGTTGACTCCCACATTTATCGTTTTGATGTTTCTGTAAAAGAAAAAGAGTGTCCGGTTTTGTGTGTTGAGATGTGTCAGCATTTACTGTAAAGTGAACCAGCTGAGACTACTGACCAAAGAAAATCCAGTCTTCACTATAGATCTGTGGCTCCACATTTTGGGGTGGGCATGGCTGGGCAATTGGGATGACTAACTGAAGTGTTAGTGTTCTGGTGCCTAGGCTGATCCTGACAGATTAAGGCTGCTTCTGGCAGTCCCTGCTGGCTGCTCCATTCACAGTGCCCGCGCTGACGTCATAGTGTGTGTCCCAGAAGGCTAATGTCTCACTGGCAGCGAAGCCCAGAGTAAGACCACTTTGTGAGCACTCAGAGCTGTGACCGTGTGTGCCATCAAGGCAGAGTGTGTCTAGATGTGAGCAGGTGCTGTTGGGTTGCAGCGGGTTTTTCTTCGGGAAGAGTTGTAATAGAAAGACTCACTTGGATTCCTGGGTGGTTTCTCTGTATTAATAAGGATCTGTGGTTTCTCTAATCCAAGTATATTTCTCTAACATTAGTTTTAGTGAAGAGTGTGTTTCTTCTGTTGTTTAAATTATTTAATTGTTTTGGGAATGATCATTTTTGCTGAATGAGTAGGTAATAGGTGTTTTAAGCAACCCAAATCAGTTATGTAGCTAAACTGGATCAAGTTATAGACTTGTGTGTATCGCTAGCGGGGTATTTGTTGCTTTGATTTGAGGTCTAAAAGATTGTTATTCCACAGAGAGGCTTTTCTGTTCATTGTTCCAGCTCATGTATTGAGTTCTGGGTAAGAACATCTTGAACCACACCACACCAGTCTCTCATGGATATGGTCCATTCTCCTCCACTCCCAAGGATGCTTCCAGAGTTCTCCATGTGTTTCCAAGAAGAGCGAAAAATGTACACGTCTCTGGTGAGCTGTTTACTTATTTTTTATTTTGCACTGTATTTTAACAACTTGTTAGGGCCTATGAGATAAAATGAAACATTTGAAGTAGGTCCATTTGAACTTTAGGGAGCTGGGCATAAGATGAAGTTGGCAGATAGATATAAGCAGGTTACAAGACCCTAGAGTCTTCCATGTTAGATGCAGATTTGGCTGAAAAAAGTGTCACACATGTAACGTGACTCGTTGGGGTCTGAGAAGACAGCATGACACATCTAAAGAAGACTGGCTGGCCCTGAAGTCTTAAATACCATCTTTTTTGCCAGCAAATCCGATGTTGTGGCAAGTTTTTCAGTGTTAATATGCAAAAGAACATTCTCCATTCTCTGCATTAGAAATGGTTATTGTAATGCTAAATGCAAGTAGAGTTTTCTCAAGTTTCTCCAGTTGTGTGGTGCCGGGCAGCTTTTGAACACAAATGAAACCTGGACTGTCTGAAGCATTCACTGGGCCACAGGGATTTCAGTAGTTCCATGCGTGTCTCTGACGTACAGGTGTGGGCAGGATATATAGTAGACTGTTCAAAGTTACGTTTGTTAGAAACAGCCCCACTGCCTGTCTATACTTAAAAACACCCAGTAAGTCTTATTTAGCAACAGCTTAATTGTCATTAAATCCAAAGACTGTTTATACAGTGCTTTCCTTGAGTCTTCTGCCACTTTGGAAGCTACCTTTCACACTACATGTGGCCTTTCAGCCATGATGTCAGAAAGAAATTTTTGTCGAAGGTCTTATGACGTGCCTGTGTGTACATGCCAGCTGGTGAAACTGCTCTCCGTGATCTGTTTCTGGGATTTCCGTTTGTTCTTGTTGCTTTGCTCTGGAGTTCTTTGCTGTCCCCCTGTGTCTGCTCTCTTCTGCTTCCTGTAGCTCATCCCGGTGTTCCAGCCCGGCTCCCATCCTTCTCATTCTGCAGTCCTCCCGGACTGGCTCAACTTTTTGTGGTTTGACACCCCTGTTTCCAGCTGGTCCCTCTTTTCTACCTTTTAAGATCATAGCCTTCATTCCCTGTTAGGTAAGCTTTTGTAGCTATCCAAAGGATTTCTGAAGCTTAACAAATGGAAAATGAAAATTGTATCCTCCTCTTATCCCTTGCAGGTATTACAGATTGAGTATCCCTAGTCCCAAGTGCTTTGGACTGTGAGTGTGTCAGATTTTGGAGTATTTGCATAATTTGAGACTTCAAATGTGTTGGATTTGGCTTTTTAAGATTAGGGATGCTCAGTCAGTGACACAAATTGACAAGAGTGATTTCTTCTGGACTCTGCTCTCTCTCTCTCTCTCAGGAGTGATCTCATCTGATGTCAAGTCTTTTGTGTTTCTCCTTTTATTCTGGTGTTTGCATACACTGTCAGCAGTACACAGGGAACAGCTGTTGATGCTGCATCAGAAATGTCACAGATGTGCCAGGGTGAGGTCCAGTCCCTCGAAGCCAGGCTTCTCTGCACAGAGAAGCCATTCAGAAATCACTGAGACTTGTTGAACAAGGGGTAATATGCAGTAATAATGCACAGAGCAAAAATAAGATGCAGGTATTTTAATAATGTGTACCTTTTAGTCATATATATTTATAATGATGATTCTGTAAAGTTGTGTTGATTAATTCACAGCTGTATGCTTCCTGCTGTCAGTGATTTGTCATGTTTTCACACTCCTAAAAATGCTGTTTAGATTTTAGTTTATTCCAGTTGGTTAATAAAAACTAGTTTAAGAAACATTTGTTGTTTGTGTGTATGTACAAGTACTATTGAAATGAAGAGAAACTTATTCAAAATTCTAGCATGTACGTAAAATGTACCATGTTAGCTGTTTGTAAGTGTACAGTTGAGTAGGTTGAAATGTGTTCTCACATATTTGCAGCTGTCATCACTATCCATCTACAGGATCTTTTTCATGTCACTTAACACTGTAAATTCTAAAACCATTTCTCTAGCCCAGTCTTTGGCAATCACTCTGCCATTTGACTCTGTGAGTTTGTCTGTCCTGGGAAGTTCATGTAAGTGGAGTTATGTTAGTTTTGCTTTCCCTAAAATGTCTTTCCACTTCCTTCTCTAGAATGCCACTGGATATAAAGTCAGAAATTGAAGGTTATTTTCTTTTACCATTTTGCGTACAACTTTTCCTTTTCATCATGTTGGGAGTAGCCGTATGTGCACATGGGTCTACCTGATATGCCATGTGCTGTTTTTCCTTTGGCTGCTTCCTGGGTCTTGTCTTTTACCTTTGTGTTTCAGCAGTTTGTCCCTTGCTTGGAGAAGTTTTCTTGATGTCCGTCATGACTAGGCATTATCACACCATCTTGAATCTATGAATTGATGTCTTTCACAAAGTTTTAACCATTTCTCTGCAACATGCATTTCCTAGTGAAACTACAGTTGTGTATGTGTTGGATTGATTTCCAGACTGCTCCAGTATAAAGACATTAAGGTATCTCTTGGTGTAATTTCAAGTTCCATTGTTTTCTTTTCAGTCTAGTCTAAGCCAACCAGTGAATTTCCCTTTTAGTTTTAACTCTAAAATGTATGTTTTTCATGCTTGTTTTTTCTTTTCTCTTAGTGTGTTTAAAATACATTATTTTATAACTTCATTTAAAGACCTCAAGTCAATTATGAATGATGTAAGAATCTTTTGTGCTACTTGGAATATCTGGGTTAGCTTGGGTTTATTTCTACTTGTTTTTCCACTTGTATTCAGACTTCTTCACAATGACTCTGAATTTCATCCTGTAAATTGTAAATCACATCTTTTCCACAGTGGAGAGAGTTGGATTGTTTGGGAAAGTGCTTTTTGTTCAGCAAAGCAGTTCACTGGCTGGACTCTTGTTCCAAAATCAGCGTTGGCTTTTTGCTTTTTTGTTTGTTTGTTTTGTTTTGTTCTGCCACTATTATTGGTACCTGTTTCTCCATTTCTTTCAGTTTCCAGTGGTGCTTCTTTCTTTGGTCCTTTTGAGCTCTGCGGCATGTATGTGGTTTAGTCCTCTGTCAAGCATTTCATTGACGTTTACATGCAAATTTGGGGACTTATGTTCTTGGCTTCTTCCCTTGATTAACTCATCCCCCAAATCCGTGCTTATCTTGCCATCTTTAAATTTTGCCCTCTTGCATTCCAAGCCAGTAAAGCTGTTTATTTCTTTAATCTGTATGCACAATGGTGAGCATTTGCTAGTAAAACACCCACAGTTTTCTAGGAGTTTGTACTTTAAGTATTCTTCCAATTCCGTTTCTGCTTTGCTTATATATTGTTTCTCTAGCTCCTCAAGTGGTCATGCTGTGAATTTTGATCAGATTTGTAAAACTTATTTCTATTTTATTTTGACAAACTTTCCATAGTTGATTAGGGTGCAAAGGGTCAAGAGCTACAGGAAAGTGGGTAAAACCTTTGTTTCCACATTGTTATTAGATCTGGGATAAGGGGAGAGAGAAAGTGAGAAGCCCCACCCAGCCTCCCACCCATCCCAGGTTGCTGATGTGAGGCATGCTCTGAGGGTCCTGCTCAAGTGGTTTTGATAGTCCAACAGTTCTGAATTTCTGCCGATCTCACCATTCCAAGCACGATGAAATCTCTCCAGAATCACTGTCAACACATGTCTGGGTTAGTTGGTTGGTTTGTTCTGTCTTTTTTCCTCTGTTGTGGTACTGGGTGTACTCTGCAGGCTCTGATGGACTGCCATATCCTCCACGTGCACCTGGATTTGCTGTCTGGTGTTGGGTCTGAGGCTCTGAGGTGGCTCAGCTTTGACACTTGCACTCCGTGGTCAGACCATGGAAGCTGCACTTCTCTTCATGGTTGGGGTTCTGAGATCAGCAGTTCAGTTGGAGGGATTCTGGAAGAAACTTTGAGGTGATCCCACCTGATTCTTGTGTGCTTGCCAGTACAGGGTTCAGCAGAGTCTGTCACCCAAATTAGGTTCTGCATATGCTGGTGGTTACAATTGCTGGGTCAGTTCTGCTTCCAGCCCTATCTTTCACATGAAGCAAAGAGTGTTGCAGCCCAACCTGATTCTGCCCACCACACACTTGGCCCTCATGCAAACCAGTGGGAGCTGCAGGCTAGTCAGGGTGACCTGCAATAACCCCCACCAGAGCTGCTCCCTGCCCTGGTCCCTATGCTTGCTAGTATGTATAGCATACTGGTCCAGTCTGTCTCACATCCTATTGAGCCCTCCTTCATGTCAATGGGCATTGAAACCTAGTTCAACCTAACCAACCCCACTAACCAGCCACAGAGGCTCTTGGGTGCCATTCTGTCCTGCCACCCCTGTCCCTGTCCTGGTTCTCATGCTCTCCAGTGTGAATGGTAACTCAAGAGCGAGGTGCCCACTGTTTCCCTCCTGGGCCCACTCCCACTCCCGGATCATGCACTTTCCAGGTGATTCTGCAATTTAGATTGACGGTATTAGTCCCCAGTGCCAGCATCTGCCAGCTGATGCTGTGGCACAGCCCAGCCAACCTTCAACCACTCTGATTTATGTTTGCAGCAGTAGGAAGTCAGTCCAGTTGGCTTTTCCCTGGTCTAGCTCACATGAGGCCCAAGGGCTTGGTAGTCCTGCCCGATCTGGTCTGCCCCATCCCAACTCACACTCTCCAGTGGGAGTTGTGTTCCTGCAGCAGAGGCCTCACATTTCCCCTAGCAGCTTTACTCCTCCCCCGCAACTTGGTCTTGCGTGTGCTGGTTAGGTGCCATGACCCAGTCTGGCAAGACCTGCCTCACCTCAGCTTTTGCCAGTGGGTGCTGTAGCCTGGCCCAGCTCAGCCCTGTGAGGCCCTATGCCCAATTCCAGCTCAGGTTGGTGGAGGCTAAAGCCTAGCCCAGCCCAGCCGGCACCCAGTCCCAGCCCTCATCTGTACTGTCATGTGTTGCAACCGGACCCAGCCTGACCCACATTCCATTAATGTGCTTGGATTTGCCAGTGGGTGATGTGAACTGGCAGTCCTTGGTTTGCCCCTGATCTGCGCCAAATGTATACCTTTGGGTACCATTTGCTGGCTCTTTCTGGGCGGCTTCCTGTCGTGGTTTTTATACTCATCTGCATGGACTATGTGCCGATGGAAGAGTATCCCAGGCTTGTCTATCAGAACCATTTCCAATGCTAGATCTCACACATACGGGTGGGTCCAGGGGCCAGCCCTACTTAGTCCACCTCCTGATCTAGCAGGAACAATGAATGGCCTTTCCTGACTGGCTTTCAACCCAATCCAGTTATTATTGTTGGGTATCACAGCCCAGTCTAGCCTGGTGCACACACAGACACAGCTCACATCTGGCTCAACAGGGGCAAAAACCTAGCCTAGCCCATCCTACATCTACCTTGGTCCTTATGAGCACCAGTGGGTGCTGGGGTCTAGCCAGCCCAGCACACCCAGCCCCAGTCCACACTTGTGCTAAGGTATGCTGTAGCCATATCCAGAGCAGAACATGGCTCCCATTCCAGCCTGAGTGGGAACCCTAACCCAGCCAGGACATCCCTTAGCTCCCCAACTAGGTGTGTTTCCAGTTACAGATCTTGCACTTGGCAATGGTTGCTCTGACCCAGCTTGGCCTAGTCCCTCACCTGCCATGACCTTTGTGTTTGGATGCTGTAGCCTGACCTGACCCAGCCTACCCCAATTCCTTCCACTCACTGGCAGGTGCTGGAACCTGGCCCTTCTCTGTCTGCTCCCCTCCACGTCTCATGCAGTCTGGTATGTGTGACAGCCTAGCTGAGCTTGACCTGTGCTCCTGCATGGTTTTTGCTCTTGCCAATGAAATAACGTTGACTTGCCCCTGCATGGTCACTCCCCCTACACAGCCAACCCACACATCAGCCAACAGTTGGAGTTACCCTGCTCAAGCTGTCCAACACCCAGGTCTGAAACACGTGCTCACCAGTGGGAGGTGTGACCACCAATAGATTCTCCATGTTCTCATGTTCCCCCAACGGTTCACTCCCCGACCCAGAGCTCACTTGTTCCAGGAGGTGCTAGGTTCTTGCCCAGCATACCCTGCTACTCCATCTTGGCATTTATGAACTGGAGGATGTTGTGGCCCGGCCTGCCTCATAGCCTCTGGTAGGATGCATATGCAGGTGCTGCAGCCTGGACCTGCCCATGCTGTCACCAGCCCCAGCACCCATGAGTGTCGTTGGGATCCATAGTCATTCCTAGCTCAGCCCATCTCCACACCAACTCTTAAGCTGATCAACAGGAGTTGTATTTCCACAGGGTTGGGCCCATTTATCCCCTGCAGAATCTACCCCCGACCTGGTTCTGCCTCGAGCTGGTTGATGTCATGACCCTTCCTATTTTGACTCCCTCCTGTTCCAACACTCAGTCAGGTACTGGGATCCAACCCTGCCAGACAGTCCCTCAGCCATAGCTTTTGTGTGGACTGGTGTGTGTCAGTCAGCAGTGTTCTATGTTAACAGCCCATCTCAGGACTCCCATATGCACTGGTGAATCAATCTGACCCAAACAGATCGTATGGACTCTCCCAACCAAACTCCCAGGTCTCAGTCCCCATTCTTGCCAGCAAGCTCAGTGACCCCATTGCTGGGAGTCACACAGAATTCATCCCTCACCTACATTCACATTGACCTAATCCATTGCTGTCTCTAGGTAGCAATTACGTACCCCAAAAAACCCTAGTACTCATCTCTGGGCGGCCAGCAGGTGGAGCCTGGTGTCCTTTGGGCGCACTAGCCTCCAACAGCCAGGACTGGATCACTGTGAGGTGATGGTGCCCATGGGCCAAGTCACACACATTGGGTCCTACCTGGCTCGGGTACTCTGTGCAGCCACCACACTGCAGAGGGCTCCTTTCACCTGAGATCTCAAGGTTGAACTCGATTAGATTCTATGATTGATTTGCTCAGCAATCATACAAAACCCTTTACCATGATTGCTGCATACCTTGCTACATAGTTTGACTGTTTTTGTAACAATCAGTCTTTTCTTGATCTCTCTTGTGTGTCTGTGCTTAGGTTTTCTCTGTCAGTTGCTTCTGATTTCTGTCTTATCTATGGTATACCAAATCAAGTCTTTCTTCTATGGGAGTAATTCGTACTAGACAGAAATAGGAGTATGGCCCGGGACTCCTTTGTTGCCCTAGTGTTTTTAATCTGTTTCATAGTTTTGTGATTCACAGAGTTCATCTTTGACTAAGAGTGTTTGTCCAAGTAATAGTATCCTCATTTATGAATTGTAGTGTATTTCCGCTGATCTCTTTCCAGCCTGTACGCCATACTTACCATAACACGTTTTACTTTTTCAAGTTATAAAACCCATATCAGGTTAGTATTGTGTCTCAAATAGATAGGAACTTTGTAAAGAGTTTGAAAATCAGAGCAAATAAGTATTGACTTACATTTACTATTCCAATGTCTGTTATTCTTTTGTATCTGCCCAGAATTTCGTCTCTTAGCATTTTTCAATTTGATTTTGGTGTGCATTGATGTGATTATAGTCATTTTTAGAAGTTTTTCTTTTCTGATTGAGAAATCTGACAGAAAAATAGAATCACGTGCACAACAATAGAGAGAGAAAGAGAGAGAGCTCTTCTATCCAGAGATATCTAGAGAAGAGGAGAGACAGAGAGGAAGATCTTCTTCCTGTTGATTCACTCTCCAAGTAGCCTCAACAGCTGGAGCCAAACCGATCTGAAGCCAGGAGCCAGGAGCTTTTTCTGGGTCTCCCACATGAGTGCAGTGTTCCAGGCTTTGGGCTGTCCTCAACTGCTTTCCCAGGGCACAAGCAGGAAGCTGGATGGGAGGTGGAGCAGCCGGGATTAGAACCAGCACCCATATGGGATCCTGCTTTTGGATTTTTTATATACAGAATAGTGTCATCTGCAAACAGGGATGTAGTTCTTGTATCCACAATGCTCCTTGCTCTTCTACTTATTTTTTCTTTTGCAATTACTCTAAAACTTCCACTGCTGCATTGAGTAAAAGTAGGGAGAGTGTTCATCCTTATCTGGTTCCAGATCTTAAGCAATCCTTTTAGCTTTCCACTAGTCATACAATGTGGGTCCTGGCTTTGTTATAAATAGTATTTATTAAAATGAATTATGTTCGTTTTGTAGCTCATTTGTTGAGTATTATTCAGTTAAATTGTTCTCTGCATGTTTAAATAATCGTAATTTTCATCTTCATTCATTGCATTCCTGGGATAAATCCCTTTAGATTATGATGGATGATCTTTTTGATGTGTTGTTGGATTTGACTGGTAGTATTTGGTGAGAATCTTAACCTCTCTGCTCACAAGGTTTTAATTGTGTTTTTGTTGTTGTCATGGTGTACATGTCTGGTTTTGACATTGACCTCTAAATGAGCTTGGATGAGTTCCCTCCTTTGTTAGTATTTTGGGATATTGTTAGAAGAGTAGTTATTACTCTGCTTGACTGACTCTGACATTCATTAGTAAGGCTTCTCTGGTCCTGCACTTTGTTGGAAAGCTTTTTATAACTGATTCCGTATTGTTCCTCATTGGCCGATCCATGTCTTCTGTGTCTTTGAGGTTCAGTTTTTGTAAGTTGTGTATTACTTGTAGATTTGCCTATCTTTTGGCATGTAAATGTTTCTAATGTTCTGTGGTAGTCTTTTGTTTTTCTGTGTTATCTCCCTTTTCATATGTTTGTAGTTATTTGTCTTTCTTTAATCTTTTGAAAAGGCACTCTTGATTTACATTGTGGTTTTAGTTTCTGTTAATTCTACAATGAATTTTTAAAGTTGCTTTTTCCCCAAGCTCTTTTTTTAGAAGACTTCTTTTACTTGAAAGAGTTAAAAACAGCATGAAAGACATAGAGAGAGAGAGAGAGAGAGATTCCATCTACTCGGTCACTTCCCAAGTAATTACAATGGTGAGTGCTGGGCTGAACTGGAGCTGGGGCCAAGAGCTTTTTATAGGTCTCCTGGATGGATGCAGGAGCCCAAGGCCTTGGGCCATCTTTCTCTGTTTTCCCAGGTCACAGCAGATAGCTGGATCAGAACCAGAGCACAAGGGACTAGAACTGGTGCCAGTAGGATTATCCTGATGTTCTACCACATTGCCCCTTAGAGTTTTGCAATTTCTTTCCTTCTGTTAACTTTGGTGTGGTGGTTTGTGGTTTTCTAGGTCCTTAAGAAGGCATTGTCACATCATTTGATATTTTTCTGGGTTTTGATGTAGCTTCTTACTGTTGTAAACTTTCCTTCCAGTATTTCTTTTGCTGTATTCCATAAGTTTTCATATGTGGTAACTATATTCATTTGGTTGGAGGAATTTCAAACTTTCCCCTTTGATTTCTTTAATGTTACCTTCCTTGTTCCTTCACTAATGTTTATTTGTTTGCCATGTATCTGTAATTTTTGAAGTTTCTTTTGTTGGTTTCTAGTTTTATTCAATTTTGGTCAGAAAAGATATCTAATGTAAATTTTAAAGATATGTTTATTTGTATTGGAAAGGCAGATCTACAGAGAGGAGAGACAGACAGAGATTCCATTTGCCGGCCCAGCCCCCAAGTGGCCTCAACAGCAGGAGTCAAGCCATTCTGAAGCCAGGAGTCTCTTCTGGGTCTTCCACGCAGGTGCAGGATCCCAAGGCTTGGGGCTGTTCTCCTGCTGTCCCAGGCCACAAGCAGGGAGCTAGATGGGAAGTGGAGCAGCTGGGACATGAAGTGCTGCCCATGTGGGATCCCAGTGCATGAAAGGCAAGGATTTAGCTACTGAGCCTTGGGCTGGGCCCTTCCCAGATCTTGTTAAGGCCAATTCTCTGGTGATGAATTCATTGTGAAAGATACCCCTTTTGTGAAAGGTAGTTTTTCTGGGTATAGTATTTTTGGTTGGGAGTGCCTTTTTTTTTTCTTTCATACTTTGGAATATATTGTTCTCTCTTTTTTTAACATTAATTTTATTTGAAAGGCCGAGTTGAAGAGAGAGGTAGAGACAGAGAAGTATTTCAAGAAATTGTTCACCCCTCCAGTGACTGAGTCAGGCTGAAGCTAAGCGCCTGAAATTCCATCCTGTTTTCCATTTCCATGTGGGTGGCAGGTTTCTGAATGCCTGGGTCATCTTCCACTGCTTTTCTGGGCGACTTAGCAGGGAAGTGGATTGTTGTGGAGCATCAGACTCAAGCCAGCACTGATGTGAGGTACTAGCCCAGCAGGCAGCAGTTAAACATTGTGCATCATTCTGTCTCCCCCTACTTTGTTAAGATGGTCTAATATTGGCTCACTTACATGTGACTGGACAGTTTTCTCTTGCAGATTGTAGAATGTTCTTTCTGTTCTTTCGGTGTTCCACTTATGACAGTTTAAATATAATGTGTCACAGGGCATTTTCTTTCTGGCCATGTCTGTTAGGACTGTGTACTGTGATGCTTACTTGCGTCTCTCTCCACATTGGGACTATTTCAGCTTTTTTTTGAGTGTGTGATTAGGTATTCTGTACTATCAGGATTAATCAAACAGACAATAATAAGATGCTTAATGGAGAAATGCTTTTATTAATCTACACTGCAGCCATCATCCACATATTCAGGATAGCACACTTTATTTGAGAATACACAGAGTTTTATACCAGAAAAGAACACAGGTGTTGCACAAAAGCTTTCATGGATTCTTTTTTTTTTTAAAGATTTATTTTTATTACAAAGTCAGATATACAGAGAGAGGAGAAGAGACAGAGAGGAAGATCTTCCATCCGATGATTCACTCCCCAAGTGAGCCGCAACGGGCCAATGCACGCTGATCCAAAGCCAGGAACCAGGAAGCTCCTCCTGGTCTCCCATGCGGGTGCAGGGTCCCGATGTATTGGGCCATCCTCAACTGCTTTCCCAGGCCACAAGCAGGGAGCTGGATGGGAAGTGGAGCTTCCAGGACCAGAACCGGCACCCACATGGGATCTCGGGGCGTTCAAGGCGAGGACTTTAGCCGCTAGGCCACGCTCCCGGGCCCCTTTAATGGATTTTTATGTGAAGCTAGCAATTCTTAGAAAAATTATTCTTGGGCCTACTGTGGTTGCCTGGCAGGTAAAGTCCTCCTCTTGAATGCCCCAGGATCCCATATTTGTGCCAGTTCTGATCTCGGCTGCTCCACTTCCCAACCAGCTCCCTGTTTGTGGCTTGGTAGAGCAGTTGAGGAAAGCCCAAGGCCTTGGGACACTGTACCCACGTGGGAGACCCGGAAAGGACTTCCTGGCTCCTGGCTTTGGATTGGTGCAGCGTCAGCCATCGCAGCCACTTGGGGAGTGAATCATCAGATGGAAGATCTTCCTCTCTGTCTCTCCTCCTCTCTGTACATCTGCCTTTCCAATAAAAATAAATAAATCTTTACCAAAGAAAAGAGAGATTTATTTATTTTTATCGGAAAGTCATTCATAAAGAGAAGGAGAGACAAAGAGAAAGATCTTCCATCTGAGGGATCACTTTTTAAGTGGCCACAATGGCCACAGCTGAGCCAATCTGAAGCTAGGAGCCAGCAGCTTCTTCCAGGTTTCCCATGTGGGTTCAAGGGTACCAAGATTTTGGTCCATCCTCTATTGCTTTCCCAGACCACAAGCAGAGAGTTGTATGTAGTGGAGCAGCTGGGACACAAACCAGTGAGCATAGTGGATCCTGGCACATCCAAGTCGAGGGCTTAACCACTAGGCTGCTGCATCAGACCCACCAGAAATCTTTTCTCAGAGCACATTTTCTTTTCTTACTGATTTTAAAAACAAATTTAAAGGAAGAAAAAGAGAGATTGCCAATTGGCTGGATTGCTCCCCACATGGCTGCAATGGCAAAAGCTGAGCTGATTAGAGTCTGAGAGATTCTTCCAGATTTCTTATGTGGGTGCAGGGTCCTAAGGACTTGAGCCATCCTTAACTATTTTCTTAGTGCATAAACAGTGAACTGTTTGTTGTCATCATATGTGATGCCTGCACTAAAGGCACAGGACAATCCTGTTGAGTACCATTCTGATCCCAAGAAAGAACTTTTGACCCCAAAGTTCAGAACATCACAGTTTATAAAGACAAGACTATAAATTGTGAATATTTCAAGGTTATTTCAGGCTGGGCTAAATGTGGAACTACCTTACGGGATGAAAAATTGTTAACTTAGTAACTATTTATGTCTTGGCAGATGGAACTCATTTGTTTTTCTAGTCATGGATAGGCAACCTCACTAGTGGTTCAAATATTGTGCCAGACAGGATGTGATTATCTTATTATCCTCCTAGCATGGCTACAGCTCATGGGTAGGATTGTATCTGACCTAACATGGAATGCCTAATATGAGGCATATTACTTTGCTATCAAAAACTCTGACTTTGCGTAATATGTTTCATGCTACCCAGGTAATTGGAGGCCACTTTTTTACTTTTGAGATCCATCTAAGCAAACTATGTTGATTTAGAACATGACCCCACTGTGTTAGGATGTTTCCTTGGGGCCCAGTGCAGTGGTCTAGCAGCTAAAGTCCTCACCTTAAACACACCTGAATCCCATATGGGTGCCAGTTCTAATCCCAGCAGCCCTGCTTCCCATCCAGCTCTCTGCTTGTGGCCTGGAAAAGCAGTTGAAGATGGACCAAAACCTGGGGACTCTGCACCTGTGTGAGAGACCTGGAGGAGGTTCCTAGCTGCTGGCTTCAGATCAGCGTAGCACTGGCCGTTGCGCTCACTTGGGGAGTGAATCATGTGATGGAAGATCTTCCTCTGTGTCTCTCCTCCTCTCTGTATATCTAACTGTGCAATGAAAATAAATAACTCTTAAAAAAAGAAAAGATGCTTCCTTGAAGATGCCAACCTATTCTTTTTCCAATACTTTGAATTCTGTGAATGTGATAGGTTTATAATGCAGTTTTTCTCACTTAGTATCAGTTATCTATTAATGACAAGCAGAAGTACTACAGATTTTGACATGAATTCATTTTCAATTATTTAAAAAAATAGAAAAGTTACTTTTACTACTACTACTAACAGAAATTTTGATATGAGTAAAACAAACTAGAGTGCCCAAACACCTGTAATAAACATCACTTATAGAAATATCTTTGTGGTGGTGGCTCTTGGGGATCCCCTGGAGAGCCAGGTCAGACTCAGTGCTTGGGACCCTAGCCCCAGGTACCACTGCCCAGCAGTGGGTGAATCCGAGGCTTGCCTGGGCCTGAGTTTTCTCTTTTCACGGTAAATACAGTGTGAGGGGATCTCTGCCATTCGGATCCCTGGTTCTGCCCACTGCCACCATCTTGAGGGGGGATGTTGTGGTCTGGTGAGTTTGACCTTGGGGCTTGGGTGGAAGGCCCTTCCAGCAGCATAGTAATTGCTGGGGGGGTATCTAAGTGGTGGGCGAATTCTAGGGCTTACAGGTACAGTAGTAGAATATGCAGGGCATGAGTAGAACCAACCCCATGGAAAATCAAGCTCTGCTGTATAGCTTAAGAGTTGGGGTGGTGATAGGATGAGCTAGGTGTGACCCTGGAACCTCCCAACACTCACAGGTACTGGGGCCAAGAGTAGGTGGGACAGGTCCAGCCTGCAGCACCCATATGTGCATCCTAAAACAGGTTGTGGAGTAGCCCAGGACACAACATTCACCAGCTCATACAATGACAAGATGGAGGGGCAGGATATGCCTACAAGGACCTAACTCTTGCTGGCATGCATGAGATCTGGGTCTAGGAGTGGGCCGAGTCAGGGAACATGAAAACTCGCCTAGTGGGTCATAACGCCTAGGGCAAGCATGGGGTCCAGGCCTGGGGGTTGGGTAGGCTGGGCAAGGTGGCACCACATGTTGGCAGATGTGTGGGTTGATTTTGGAAGGGGGCAGATTGGGCAGGGCCAAGCAGTCTTTACCTCACCAGCAAGTGTGGAAACCAGGCTGGAGCGCAGGTCATACCAAGCTAGGCTGTCAGACCTCCTTGTTTGCATGAGCCAGGGATGGGACTGGACTGGGCAGGGCCAGGTTCCAACACCTGCCAGCAAGAGTTCAGACTAGGGGCAGGTTGGGACAGGCCAGGCTACAGCATCCAAAGCCAAAGGTCAAGACAGGTGAGGAACTATGTTAAGCTGGGTTAGAGCAACCACTGGCAAACACAGGATCTATAGCTGGGAACAGGTCTGGTTGGGGAGCAAAGGAGACACACTAGCTGGGATGTGGTTCTCATTGAATAGTACAAAAGCCAGAGTAGGGGCTGCGGTCTGATCTAGACATGGTTACAGTGTCCTTCAGCACAAGTGTGAACTGGGTCAGGGGTATACCAGGCTGGGCCAGACTCCAGCATCCACGGTGCTTGTGAGAACCAGGGTAGGTGTGGTACAGGCTGGGCTAGATGTCTGCCCTGCTGATCCAGGTGTTAGCTGTGTCTGCATGTGGACCAAGCTTGGCTGGGCTGTAACACCCAAGAGTAAAAAGTAGAATGGGTGAGGGCTGGTCAGGAAAGGCCACTGTTCCTGCTAGGACAGGAGGTGGACTAAGTAGAGCTGACCCATGGACCCATTGGTGTGCATGAGATCTGGCAATGGGAGAGGTTCTGATGGAGGAGCTTGGGAAACTCCTCTGTCAGGACACAGTTCCTGACGGTGAGCACAGGAACCATGATAGATAATAGCCCAGACCAGGCCAGGGAATGGTACCCACTGGCATACATTTAGCTCAAGTCTGGGGCAAACTAGGCTGAGCCAGTTCATATCACACGATGGCGAAAATGAGCACCAGAATGGAATGTGGGTCAGCTGAGTTGGTCGCAACACAAGCCAGTACACATGAGGGCAAGGACTGGGGGCTGGCTGGGCTGAGCTAGGCTACAGCACCTACTGGCAAATGTCAAGGTGAGGTTGGCCGTGCCAGACTGGGCCGCAGTATCCAACCAGCACATGTGAGACCAATTGCTGTGGTCCGTGTGATGGGTGTGGAAGACAGGAAGGTGTGAAGAGTATTGTTCCATTGCAGGCAGGGCCGCAAGGAATTTTCTGCTGTGTGGCAGGGCCCAAGTGGATGTCTCTATGACCACATAAATGCAGCTCCGCCTCCCTTTGAATGGACACCAGACAACCCCACTGAGATTTCTGTAATCTATTTAGGCATTGTCTGCCTCTGAGGAGTTAATGTATAGTATCGTGTAGTATGTGAGCTTGGAAGCTGATGTTGCTGATATCGTTTTTAGCCAAAAGGCCTTTTATTATTGCTGTCACAGCTGCCCCCCATTGACAATATGCTGATCAGGGGTTTAACTCCCCCTTTGATCCTATGCTAATCAAAGGTATAGCAGAAACCTATGCTTAGGATACTCCTCCCCCATTGACCATATGCTAATCAAGGGTGTTCTGCCTCCAGGTGTGGTGGGAACCTATGCTTAGGGTCTTCCTCCCCCATTGACCATATGCTAATCAAGGGTGCTAAGTCTCCAGGTGTAAAGGAAACCTATTCTTTCCCTCTTTCTTTGATCTTTAGGTCCTGCCTTCCGTGATACATTTCCTCCCTTAGCTGATTCAAGACTAGCTATAGAATGAGGATTGCAGTAGGAACGTGTTACTGATTGATGGGTGCCAGGATGGATAACATCCTGCCTTAGGTGAAACAAATGGCAGAATTATCCTTAGAAACACCCACTTGACCATGACGTAAAAAGTCTGAGACAGAGTTTGGTTTTGTATAAATAAAGTGGACAGCTTTCTCACATTGTCCACGATGATCATGGAATTGTAGTGGTCCGTCTCTCTTTCTTTCCTTGTGCCTCATCCATGCACCCTTCTCAAGTTCCGAACTCAGCTGGAGCTGGACTCTGGTAACCAATGGGGAAGGGGATGGTCAGGTAGGCATTGAGCTCTCCTGATGGATTACCAGTCACACTGGAAAGCACAAGTTGGAAAGCATTAGCTGGCAGATGCTGGCATGTGGGGTAAATTCTGTCAACTTAAACTGTAGAACCACCTGGAGAGTGCAAGATTGGTGAATGGGAGTGGACCCAGTAGGGAAACAGTGGGCACCTCCATCTTGGGTTGCCACTCTGCCTGGTGATTATGAAACCAGAACTGGGACAGGCATGGCTAGACAGAGAGTGTCACCCACTGGCACATGTGTGGCTGGATAGTGGAACTGGTTGAGTTGAACTAGGTTTCAGTGCCCATTATCAAGTATGAGAGCTGAATGGGATTTGGGACAGACTGGAACAGCATGGGAACCAGGGCAGGGTTGGGCATTGTGGGGATTATTGCAGGTCCCTCTGAATAGGCTATAGCTCCCACTGGTTTGCATGAATTGGTGGGATCAGGCTAGGCTCTAACACCCATTGGTTTGCATAGAAATCAGGATTGGAGACAGAAATGACCCAGCAATTGCAACTACCAGTGTGTGTAACGGACTGTGCCAGACACTGATTTGGCAAGCACACATGAGTCAGATCTGGGATCACCTCAGATGATGTTTCTTTGGGTATCCCCCCAACTGAATTGCTGGACTCAGAACCCCAACCATGGAGAGAATTGCAGATTCTGTAGTCTGACCGAAGAGTGCATTGTCAAGGGTGAGCCTTCTCAGTGGCTTAGATGGAGCAGTGGACAGCATATCCAGGTACACATTGGAGTCTGCAGAGGACACCTGATAACCGTAACAGGGATGGAGGACAGAACAAATTGATCAACTACCCCAGGCAAGAGTTGGCAGTAAAGAACTGGGCAAATGGAAAGTCTAATGTGAACTATGCAAACCAGTGGATTCTAAAGAGATTTCATTGTACTTGGAGTGGTGAGATTGGCAGTAATTCAGAACTGTTGAACTATCAAAACCTCTTGAGCAGGACCCTCGTGCCAGAGTCCACTCCAGCTGAGTTCGGAACTCGCGAAGGGTGTGTGGATGAGGCATAAAGAGGAAAGAAATGGACCACTACAATTTTATGATCATAATGGACAGTGCAAGAAAGCTGTCCACTTTATTTATGCAGAAGCAGTCAAACTCTGGCTCAGACTATTTACGCCATGGTCAAGTGGGTGTTTCTAAGGATAATTCTGCCATTTGCTTCATCTTAAAGCAGGGTGTTATCCATCCTGACCCTGTGGTCAGGAAGTTCTCAATAGATGGTGCATATCAATCAGTAACACATTCCTACCACAGTCCTCATCCTACAACTTGATCTTAAATGAGTTAAGGGAGGAAATGCATTACAGAAGGAAGGACCTAAAGATCAAGGAAAGAGGGAAAGAATAGATTCCCACTACACTTAGGGGCTTAATACCCTTGATTAGCATATGGTCAATGGGGGCAGCTGAGACAGCAATAAATAAAAGACCCTTTGGCTAAAAAGGTATCAGCAACATCAACTTCACATTGGTAGTAAACAACTCCTGCAGAGGCAGACAATGCCTAAATAGATTACAGAATACTCAGTGTGGTTGTCTGGTGTCCTTGCAAAGGGAGGTGGAACTGCATTCAGCTAGTTGTGGAGACATGCGCTGGGCCCTGCCATGCAGTAGCAAATTCCTTGTGGCTCTACCTCCAATGGAACAATACTCTTCACACCTTCCTGTCTTCCATACCCACCACATGGACCCCAGCACCCTCGGAGTATGTCCCACTTCAGGGATGCTGGGATAGTGTTGGGTGGCTGTCCTTGATCCTAGAATGCAGAGGCAGTTTGGAGGTTGAGTGTGCTTCTTTCCTGTCTCTCTCCTCCCCCCAGATATAGGAAGGAAAAAAAAGAGAATGTGAAAATGTTGATTTCACCCACCTTCCCATAACCCTTTTTTTTTGTTGTTGGAAAGCCAGATATACAGAGAGGAGAGACAGAGAGGAAGATCATCCATCCGATGTTTCACTCCCCAAGTGAGCTGCAACAGGCCCGTGTGCGCACTGATCCTAAGCCGGGAACCAGGAACCTCTTCCAGGTCTCCCATGCGGGTGCAGGGTCCCAAGGCTTTGGGCCGTCCTCGACTGCTTTCCCAGGCCACAAGCAGGGAGCTGGATGGGAAGTGGAGCTGCCGGGATTAGAACCGGCACCCATATGGGATCCCGGGGTTTTCAAGGTGAGCACTTTAGCTGCCAGGCCACACCACAGGGCCCGTTCCCATAACCCATGACCCTTATCACTCTAGTCAGCTATGTAAAAATCACCAAAAATAGAAACAATTAAAGGAAGTAAATGTCTTTGTGAAGTTCTCTTAATTGAATTTGAAATGTAATTCTTTATGACTCACCAACATATCCACAAATCAACCTGAAATATATAGTTTTATATACAGTATGTTGCTTTGTAATCATTTTATAAATGCAATATTTAGTTGAAACATAGATTGCAGAGAGATGAGAGCTATCCCATCACTGGTTGATTCACGCTCAGGGCTCTGCCATGCTTAGTCCAGCAACAGGAATCCATCTAGGTTTCCTGGGGTCCTGGAACCCACCCACTGTGTTCCAGGCACAATAGCAGGATACTGCATTGGAAGTGATAAATAGCCAGTAGGCATGGGCAAGGCATTTGGGGATCAGACGTGATCTGTCCCAAGCAGAAGCCCAACCTCATGTATCGTGACATTCACTCCTCTAAATCTAATAATTTCCTCTGGCTTTTGACATGACTATTTCATGAGGTAAAGTTTTTTTTTTTAAATAAGTTTTTCTTAAGAGTTATTAATTTTTATTGTAAAGTTACACATGTAGAGAGGAAAATCTTTCATCCAGTGATTTACTCCCCAAGCGGCTGAAATGGCTGCAGCTGAGCCAATTGAAGACAGGCTCCGGAGCTTGTTCCTGATCCAAAGCCAGGATTCCAGAGCCTCTTCCGGGCCTCCAACACAGGTGCAGGGTCCCAAGGTCTTGGGCCGTCCTTGACTTCTATCCCAGGCCACAAGCAGGGAGCTGGATGGGAAGCAGGGCTGCTGGGATTAGAACCGCACCCATATGGGATCCTGGCTCATGCGAGGCAAGGACTTTAGCCACCAGGCTACTGCATCGGGCCAAAAAATATTTTTCAAACAATGTTGCTGCCATATTTATGGATTTCCTATGGGCTAAGACAAATTAAATGACAAAGTCAAGTGTCATAGAGGGTTTTTGAACTGGGAAGTGTCATTGAAGTCTTAGGAACTTTCATTTGGAATAATTGCTAACACTCTGTGTAGAATACTTATATCTGTATTTCCTGTGTAGGTGTAGACAAAATAACTCTTGACTGAAAGATTTCTGCCTTTACATAATTTTAGTATTAACTGCAAGCAGTGTTCTAATGGAAATCCTTATGCAGCTCCTCTATAGAATAGGGAAATACTTGATACCCAGTTATTTTGCTGTAGTAACAATTTTAGTAACTGATGTTTTTCTATTGTGTGTTGTAATCTGAACAATGGTTGTTAAAAAATAAGTTAATACTTGGCAATAACATTACTATTTTTAAATAAGTAATGAATGTTGGAATTAAGCTGACTAGCACTTAATTTAATTAATCACTGCCAATTATTGAAATTGTTGATGCTGTTTCAAGGAAGCCTTCCTGGCATTGTCCTCTGTAAAGCACTGTTCCTGCCCAGGGAAGATGATGGTTTTTGTGTTTCCAGCCATTGTGTCTGGTTCCTGTCTTGACATTACTTAGCACAATAGGAGCCACTAAGGAGACTAGGAACAAGCAAGACCAATTCCTAACTCCCTCTCCCCACCTTCTCTTGCAGGTGTAGCACTGTAGCCCACAACATACTTCCAAGACATGCTTTCAAACACACCTTCAGTAAGTTGTCTGTTTACTTCTTAGCTTGCTTTTACATTGTATTGTAGGGGCTTTATGATGTTTCATAAACTCAAATGAAAAAGCAAGAGGGAAAGAAGCTAAAATTGTCATAACTAATACATTGGGGCGGTTAAAGCTGAGTGAAACTTTCCCCGTTTTCTGATGCCATAGACAGACATTATTTACATGATTCAGTTTTTTTTTCGTTGTTTGACAATCATCACATGGTTAATTAGGGCACAAAGGTTCAAGGGCTATTGAAAAGTATGTAAGACTATCATTTCCACTTTCCCTTTTTCTGTATCTGGGGTAAATGTGGAGATAAAGGGAGAAGCCCCACCCAGCCTCCCACTTATCCCAGGTCCTCAATGTGCATGATTCAGTTTGAAACTAAAATTGTTAATTACTGTGGAATATCAAGTTTGAAATGATTTTTGTAGACCTTATACATGATACAATCAAAATGACTGAGTACCAACCTGAAAATAAACGCTCAAGCATTTGATTTGGAGTAGTAAGAATTTCCACATACATATATTCATTATTCATTTTTTTGCCTTTTTTGGAATGGCTGAAACAGTGTGATGGCTAATAACATTTGGAGGGTATAGTATATTCATGAGCTGCTACAGGAATGTGTGGAGAATGAAATACGCTACATTTTTTGTTAAATATTTAAATAAATCCTATTTATTTACTTATTTAAAAGACTGGGTTACAGAAAGAGGAGAGAGACAGAGAGCTGTCTGCTATCTGCCGATTGTATCTCCAAGTGGTCCCAATGGTCAGGGCTGGGCCATGTCAAAGAGAAGAACTAGGAGGTCCAGCTGAGTGTCCCACCTAAATACTTGAGCCATCTCCTACTGTTTCCAATGTATGTTAGCTTAGAGCTGGATTGGAAATGGGGCTAATGGTAGCTTAATGTGCTGTGCCATAATACCATTTCCTACTGCAGGGTGCTTTCTTTTCCTTTAGGATTTTTTAATTTATAAAGCAGAGCTACTGAGAAAGAGGGAGAGATGGAGATAGATCTCTTCAATAATTGGAATGGCCAGAGGTAAGCAAGTCTGAAGCCATGAGCCAGGAGTTTTGTCCATGTCTGTGACTTGGTTACAGGAACCCAAGCGCTTGATCCATCCTCCACTTTCTTTCCAGGCCTGTTATCAGAGAGTTGGGTCAGAAGTGGAGCATCCAGGCTTTGAACCATTGCCCATGTGGGATGTCAGTGGCTTTATCTACTAAACCACAGAACTCTCCTTTGTGGCATTATGTTTGCTTTCTATTTGAATGCAGAGCAGTAGAAAAAAGGTGAGAGAGAGATAGAGATCTTCCATCTGTTACTTTACTCCCCACATGGCTACAATGGCAAGAGCCAAGGCAAGCCAAAGCCAGGAGCCACTTCGGACCTCACTCATGGGCAGAGGTGTTGAAGGAGTTGAGCCATCCTCTGTTGTTTTCCCAGGGCAAAAGCAGGAAATTGAATTGAAAGTGGAACATGGTACCCAGCACTATAGCCCAGTGGCTAAAGTCCTTGCCTTGCCTTGCCTTGCAGGAGCCATGATCCAATATGGTCACCAATTGGTGTCCCAGAGGTCCCACTTCCCATCAGCTTCCCTGAGTTTGGCCTGGGAAAGCAGTGGATGTCTGCCTGAGGCCTTGGGTCTGCACCTACATGGGAGACCCAGAAGAAGCTCCTGCATCCACTCCGCTCCAGCCATTAACTTCTACTTGGGAAGGAACCAGAGGATGGAAGATCTTTCTCTCTGACTCTCCTTCTCTCTGTAAAATCTGATTTTTCAATAAAAATAAATAAATCTTTTATAAAAAATAAATAAAAAAGGAACACCCAGGTTATGAACCACACCCATATGGGAAGCTCAGCCCACAATGCCACAGTTCATTCCACAGATACTGGCAAATTTGAAAGGAAACAGATTCAGACCGTGAGAACACGTGCTCCCTGCTTCTTTCACGTGATACCCCATACTGGTTCCAACATTGTGAGAATGTTAACATGCTGTCCTTGAGTACCATATTTCGTACTAGTTTCATCATTTTACACTTGCATAAGAAATGCCTAATTTTAGTTTTTCTTTGTGAACATTTGTTTATGAAGGACATTGCAATGGATATAAAGTGGCATTGATTATGGTTGCAATTTTCAATCACTTAATGATAAATCATCCTAAAAATCTGCTTGTTCTAATTAGCCATTTCTCATAAACTTGTTTTCCTTTTCACTCCTTATGGGAGTCTTGCAAAAGGGTTTCATTTAGTACTATTTTTATTTTTTATTTTTTATTTTAATTTTATTTTAAATTCATTAATTACATTGTATTATGTGACACAGTTTCATAGGTACTGGGATTCTCCCCAGCCCTCCCCAAACCCTCCCACCATGGTGGATTCCTCCACCTTGTTGCATAACCACAGTTCAAGTTCAGTTGAGATTCCCCCATTGCAAGCATATACCAAACACAGAGTCCAGCATCTTATTGTCCAGTCAAGTTAAACGGCTTCTTAGGTATACACTCTCTGGTCTGAAGACAGAGCCAGCAGATTATCATCCCGATCAATTAAAAGCTCCAACATACCATCAGCAAAAATTTACATCACCATGGAATTAATTGACATAGTAATGAGTAACCCATATGGTAAAAGTAAATGCGATTTCTTATCCACCTTCTGTGACCACCTCATTGACATTTCAGTTTTGGTTTATACACAACATATAACATTCATAACATAACTTGTTATACATAACATCGTGTCACCTTAAATTAAGGTAAACATGTGGTATTTAACCTTTTGGGATTGGCTCATTTCCCTTAGCATTATGGTTTCCAGTTTGGCCCATTTGGCCACAAAGAACTGCATTTTGCTTTTTTTAATAGCTGAGTAGTATTCCATGGAGTAGATGAACCATAGCTTTCTTATCCAATCCTCTGTTGATGGGCATTTTGGCTGCTTCCATGTTTTTGCAATTACTGATTGTGCTGCTATGAACATAGGAGTGCATGTTGGTTTCTCATAAAACAAGTGTTCTGGATATATTCCTAGGAGTGCTATTGCCGGGTCATACGGTATGTTGTATTTGAGTTGTTTGAATGTTCTCCATACTGATTTCCATAGAGGCTGTACCAGCCTGCAGCCCCACCAGCAGTGGAGTAGGGTTCCCTTTTCCCCGCAACCTCGCCAACAAGTGTTGTTGGTGCTTTTATTCATGTGGGCCAATCTTACTGGCGTTAGGTGGTACCTCATTGATGTTTTAATTTGGATTTCCCTTATTGCCAGGGAACTTGAGCATTTTTTCATATGTTTATTTGCCATTTGGGTTTGTTCCTTTGTGAAGTGTTTGCCCATTTCCCGTGCCCATTTCTTGAGTGGCTTGTTTGTTTTGACATTTTGGTTGTTTTGTAGCTCTTTGTATATTCTGGAGATCAGCCCTCTATCACCTAAGTCGTGTGCGAAGATCTTCTCCCATTCTGTGGGTTGCCTTTTTACTTTGTTGATTGTTTCTCTAGCTGTACAGAAGCTTCTTAGTTTGATGAGGTCCCAATTGTTTATTTTGGTCTCGATTTCTACTGCATTTGGAGTCTTTTTTAGGAAGTGAGGGCCTACCCCTAAGTGTTCCAGTGTGTTTCCAACATTTTCTTCCAAAAGTTTGAAGGTTCCTGGATGTAGGTTTAAATCTTTTATCCATTTGAGTTTGATCTTAGTATATGGTGAGAGATGTGGGTCTATCTTTTTGTTTCTGCAGGCTATCAAGCAGTTGTCCCAACAGCATTTATTGAACAGACCTTCCCATTTGCCTGGGTTGTCGTTTGTCTTTTTGTCAAAGATTATTTGGCTGTATTTGTGTGGGTTCCCATCTGGTGTTTCTATTCTGCTCCATTGATCTTCTTCTCTATTTTTTTGCCAGTACCAGGCTGTTTTGATAACCACTGCCCTATAGTATGTCCAGAGGTCCGGAACTGTGATTCCCCCTGCTAACTTCCTGTTCTTCACGATGGTTCTAGCTATCCGTGGTTTTTTGTGTTTCCAGATGAACCTTTGAATCATTGTTTCCAGATCTGTGAAGAATGTTTTGGACAATTTGATTGGGATTGCGTTGAATGTATATATTGCTTTTGGCAGTATAGACATTTTAATGATATTGATTTTACCTATCCAGGAGCATGGGATGTTACTCCATCTTTCTAGATCTTGTTCAATTTCTTTTTTAAGTAGTTTGTAGTTTTCTTCAAATAGGTCTCCTACATTTTTGGTTAGGTTAATTCCCAGATACTTCATGCTTTCCTTTGTTACTTTGAATGGTATCTTGCTGGTTAGATCTTTTTCCAACTTGGGGCTGTTAGCATACACTATGGCTGTTGATTTTTGTTCATTAATTTTGTACCCTGCCACTCTACTGAACTCTCGTATAAGTTCTAGTAGTCTCTGTGTTGAGCCTTTTGGCTCTTCCATATAAAGAATCATGTCATCTGCATATAGTGAAAGCTTGACTTCTTCATTTTCCATTTTGATTCCTTTGATTTCTTTTTCTTGTCTTATGGCCTCAGCGAGTACCTCTAGAACTATGTTGAATAGCAGCAGAGAAAGCGGACATCCCTGTCTTGTTCCAGATCTCAGTGGGAAGGGTTCCAGTTTTTCTCCATTCAGTATGATGCTGGCATTGGGTTTTTCATATATTGCTTTGATTATGTTGTGGATTTTTCCATCTATGCCTACCTTGGTTAGGGTCTTTAGCAGGAAGTTGTGCTGAATTTTGTCGAAAGCTTTTTCTGCATCTATTGATACTATCATGTGATTCTTGTTTTTCAGTTTTTGGATGTGGTGTATCACATTTATGGATTTGCGAATGTTGAACCATCCCTGCATTCCAGGGATGAATCCTACTTGATCTGGATGAATGATCTGTCTGATGTGTTTTTGAATTCTGTTGGCTAGGATTTTGTTGAGAATCTTAGCATCAATGTTCATCAAAGAGATAGGTCTGTAGTTTTCTTTCTCTGTAGGATCTCTGCCCGGTTTTGGGATTAAGGTAATGTTGGCTTCATAGAATGAGTTTGGAAGGGTTGCTTCCTTTTCTATTGTTTTGAAGAGTTTGTAGAGGATTGGGGTTAGTTCTGTTCGGAATGTTTTGTAGAATTCTGTAGTGAAGCCGTCTGGGCCTGGGCTTTTCTTTGTTGGGAGGTCTTTAATCACTGATTCAATCTCTACTTCAGTTATGGGTTTGTTCAGGTTGATTGTTGCCTCTGGGCTAAGTTTTGGCAGGTTGTGTGAGTCTAAGAACTTTTCCATTTCTTGGTGGTCTTCTGATTTGTTGGAGTACAGTGCTTTGTAGTAATTTCTGATTATGTTCTTAATGGTTGTAATGTCTGTTGTTATGTTGCCTTTTTCATCTTTGATGCTGTTAATTCTTGCTTTCTCTTGTTTTTTCTTTGTCAGACGGGCCAGCGGGGTGTCTATTTTGTTTATCTTTTCAAAAAACCAGCTTTTTGATTCATTGATTTTGTGTATGGTTTTTTTTATTTCTATCTGGTTGATTTCCTCCCTTGTTTTGATGATTTCTTGTTTCCTGTTGTGTGTGGGGCTCATCTGCTGCTGCTTTTCCAATTCCTGGAGGTGTGGGGTTAGTTCCTGTATTTGGCGACTTTCTTGGGCCTTGACATGAGCTCCAATTGTGATGAGTTTACCCCGTAGCACTGCTTTGGCAGTGTCCCACAAGTTTTGGAATGTTGTATCAGAGTTTTCATTGGTTTCCATAAATTTTTTGATCTCATCTTTAATTTCTTCCCTGACCCATTGTTCGTTTAATAGCATATTGTTCAACCTCCAAGAGTTTCTGTATTTCCTTGGGCATTTTGAATTGCTGATTTCCAGTTTCATTCCGTGGTGGTCTGAGAGGGTACATGGTATGATTCCTATCTTTTTGAAGTTATTTAGATTTGCTTTGTGTCCTATCATGTGGTCGATCCTGGAGAAGGTGCCATGCACTGCTGAAAAAAATGTATAATCTGTGGTCTTAGGATAAAAAATTCTATAAATGTCTACCAAGTCTAGTTGTTCTAATGTTTGTACGAGCTCTGTTGTTTCTTTGTTGAGTTTTTGTTTTGTTGATCTGTCTATAGTTGTTAGCGGGGTGTTAAGATCGCCCACTATTATTGTGTGTGTATCTATGTCTCCCCTTAAGTCTGTAAGTAGTTGCTTCACGAAGCTAGGCACATTGGAATTAGGTGCATATATGTTCACAATGGTAATTACTTCTTGATGGATCAGTCCCTTCACCAATATATAATGTCCTTCTCTGTCCTTTTTGATGTCTGTCAGCTTGAAGTCTAGGTCATCTGAGATTAGAACAGCTACGCCAGCCTTTTTTTCTCGTCCATTGGCATGAAATGTCTTTTTCCATCCTTTCACTTTAAATTTCTTACAGGATTTTCTGGTTAGATGTGTCTCTTGTAGGCAACATATAGTTGGGTGCTGTTTGATGATCCATTCCGTTAATCTATGCCTTTTGATTGGTGAGTTTAAGCCATTTGTGTTTAGAGATAATATTGAGAGGAATTGGTTTTGGGCTGCCATGAGTGTAAGTGTGCAAGTGTGTATTTGCGACTATTAGAGTTCTTGATTGGTTGACTTTTCTTGTATGGATTTTAGTGGGGAGGTCTTCCCATTTGCCATCTTTGATTTTGGTTTGTATTTTTTCTTTCTGGGTTTAGCACCTTCCTGAGGAGATTTTCCAGAGCTGGTTTCGTGTTGATGTATTCCTCGAGTTTCTCTTTACTGTTGAAGTATTTGATTTCATTCTCAAATATAAATGAGAGCTTTGCTGGGTACATTATTCTTGGTTGGCAGTTGTTTTGTTTCAGGATTTGATAGGTTTTACCCCATTCTCTCCTTGCTTGGAGCGTTTCTTCTGATAGGTCGGCTGTGATCCTGATTTCCCTTCCCCTGAAAGTAATCTTATCCTTTTTTCTTACTTGTCTTAGAATGGTTTCCTTGTATTCACTTGAAGGTAGCTTGAGGACCACATGTCTGGGAGACAATTTGTTTGGGTCGTATCTACTGGGGGTTCTTTGTCCTTCCTGGATTTGTGCTGGATTTATATTTCCAATATTCTGGAAGTTCTCCTGTATTATCTCATTGAGCACCCGTTGCAAGCCTGTCTCCTTTCCACTCCTTCGGGAAGGCCTATTATTCTAATATTTGATTTTTTGAGGTTGTCTTTCATTTCCTGTATGGACCTATTGGCTTTCTCTAGATTTGTCTCCAACTGTTTGATGAGCTGCTGCCTTTCATTCTGATTGTCTTCCAGTTCTGATATTCTGTCCTCTGCTGTGTTCATTCTGTTGGTTAGGCTTTCAATTTTGTGCTCTATATCTAGGATTCCCTTTTTGACTTGATTTATTTCTGCAGTGATATGGTTTTCGAATGCCTTAGACTCTTCCCAGTGCTTTTCACTCTCTCTGACGAATTTCATCATTAGCTTCTTAAAGTCCTTATCTGATAGTTCCTCTATGTCTTCATCTTGCATCTCAGATATTGAGATTAGTTTTTGGTTGTATTGGGAGGGAGTGCTTGATCTTTCCTCTGGGTCATTGCTTTTTCTGATACTTCTCCTCATTGTGTTTTTGCTTCTTGTTGTTTTGAGATTTTAGCGGTGATTCAGCTGAGCCGGCTCTGGTTTGGGGTCTCCGGCTGAGCCCAGCAGGGCTTACTGCTGAGTCACCAGCTGCTTTCAGGGTCTGTAGCTCACAGCCCCGAGCTGGGTCAGGAGGCTTTGTGGGCCAGCCCTAGTGCCAGGCCCCTTCCCCTGTGGCTCCCTCTCAAAGGCAGTGCCCTACAGATTCACTCTGCTGAGCCGCGCCTGGGCTTTGGGTCACAAGGCTAATACAGCGGGGGTCTCTGCCTCAGTGCTGAGCCGAGACTCTCCTTCAGGGCTTGAGGTTAGCACAGCAAGGGCTCCTGCTGCTGGGAGTCTAAAATCCCCAACCCAGGCCTGTGCTGGGCTGGAGATCTCCGAGGCCCCAGTGCCAAACTCGGAAGCGCTGCTCCACTGAGGGCTGCAACACCGCAGGCAGGTCTTTCCAAGCGGGCTCCTGCTGGGAAAACCTGTCCGGCCAGTTCAGCTGAGCCTGCTCAGGTCTGGCCTCTCTAGCTGATCCCACCTGGGGACTCCGCCCTGAAGAAGCCACTTCCTCAGCTGCACTCTCTCAAGGGTGGAAGCGGATCTCTGAGAGGCACAGAGCCCTTGAGGTGAGACGTGCCCCCACTAGTCTGCTCCTCTGCCCAGGACGTGAGGCCCTGTCGAGCGTTGCCCAGCCTCTGGGGCTCCGGGCGAGTCCAGCAACAACAAGATCCACGGACTCTCCCCCAGCCAGTCCACAGCTCGGAGCCGATACAGGGATCTCTGAGCCCCAGTCCCACAGCGCCGCTCCTGTTCCCTCTGCACTCTCCCACAGCCTCTGAGCAGCAGGTAGGCAAGCCTCTGGGAAATCTCCCCTGCTTTTTCTTCACTTCTGCAGGGATAATGCACCCAATGATCAGTCCAGTAGCCTCCTCTGGGGGCTCCTGCCTTCCAGGGGACTGGTGCCCCTGTCAGTATGGGCGCCTATCCTTCCAGCCGCCTCTGTTTTCCCTGGGGCAGTTGAGCCTCTGCCGCCTTCCCCCTGCCTGGGATCGTGACTCACCAGGTTTCTCGCGGCGTGCTGTATTTTCTTTCCTACTTTTTGCTGCTGTTCCTTCACGCTGTGTAGATCTTCTTGCTTTAGTGAACTCCAGTGACCTTCTCGCTCTTCTCCCTACAGTTTCGCGCCTCCTGGCCTGTTTCTCTGCTGGATCGGCTCCCCTCCTTCCCTACTCCACCCTACACCAGCTCTCTGCAGTCGGCCATCTTCGTTTGTCTCCTTTAGTACTATTTTTAATATTTTCTTTTTTTTTCTCATTTTAGTTTTTATTGCTTAGTCTTTTAAAATTTTTATTTAACAATCATATTCTTATATTGCAGTGCACAATTATTTCTTTTGAAACTGATGAACAAATTAAATGGAGATTGTCCTGTAACTCTATCATCCATTGACCTTATTAACTTTTTCACAGTCCCAAATATACTTAATATTGCCTAAACAATTCTTAAAACCAGCCCACAGTGAATGTGCTATATATAATGCGTGAATAGGAGCGATTTTGATGATTACAAAACCAAATTGTAATGCCATTGTTAAGATACAACTTGTCAAGTATATTTTCTGATTTTTTTTTTCTCTAGGAGAATTTAGAATATTATTTCTAACTTAATTCTATGTGATCAGAGAACAAATTTCTAACTTAATTTCATGTAATCAGAGAAGCTACCTAATGATTTAAATATTTTGCCTTTTAGATCTTCTAGTCTTCATTTGTTTTAAAATATTGTTATTTACTTTTTATTGGAAAGTCAGATAATAGAAGGAGATACAGAGAGAAAGATTCTTTGTTCACTGGTTCAATCCCCATGTAACTGCAACAGCCAGAGCTGAACTGATCTGAATCCAGAAGCTTATTCTGGGTCTCCCATGTGGATACAGGATCCCAAGTTTTGGGGCCGTCCTGAACTGGTCTCCCTTGCCTACCATTATCACCCTGGCCCCAATGATTATACTTTTGACTTATAGTTAAGCATATGTTTTGTCATAGTTCCACAGAGTGAAGTAAAAATATTGTCATTTATGTTTGTAAATGATATTTTTATCAGTTTTTCAGTTACTATAAAATGAATACAAACTTTTTAACACTATTTGTAATTTTTTCATTTCTTATGTGTACTTTGTGTCATGTCTTTTAAGCCTTTGTTTTCAGACACATTTGCTTCATAATTGTGTCATTCTGAGGCCTCGTCTGTTATGACATAGTGTTTCTATCTAGTGTGCATACATACATACATATACATACGTTTGTATGTAGTGAACAAATTTTACATATATCAAAAATACAGATTTTAGTTTGTTTTCCTTTTCTACCGTTTCCTGCCTGCATTAACTATTCATCTTCCTCTCTACTTTTTACAACAGCATACTTTGATTTCATTTCAGATTCACAATTATAACACTTCATTAGATAAATATATCAAGACATGCAAAGTAGATAATAATAGTAACGAAGAACAAAAACCTACTTTCTGTTCCTCAAGAGCTTAAACAAAGGATACATAAAATACTGACCGTCCAGAACATTACTCTCACATGGGTTACATTTTTTGGTATTAGTGATTAAAGACTAGAGATATTGTTGAAGACTGTATATATTTCTGGCAAATATGATATCCAGTGCCTTCAACAATTAATTAGAATCAGAGTCATTACAGAGAACAATCTTACAGAATAATACCGTGTAAGATATTTTCATTTTCATTTTACTTTGTGATGTTTTATAGATTGTAAATTCAGCTGTACCCATTCAAGTGGCAACTTAAACATATATAGAATGCACTGTCAGTCTTTCTATGTAGTGATCCAGGACTGAGGAGACATGTGTGTTTCTAGGTGTTGTTGTCATTCGAAGACGTGGCTGTGGACCTCACCCAGGAGGAATGGCAGCACATGAACAATGCTCAGAAAACTCTGTACAAGGATGTGATGCTTGAAACATATAGCCATCTGCTGTCCTTGGGTGAGTGAAATTCTGTCATGCCCAAGCAGAATATCTTCTGTAGAGCTGACAAACTAAAGAGTTTTGAAAGTTTAGGACTTGATAGGACTAGTATTTGAAGCTGTAAAGAACTTGAACATCTACCTGTCAGAAAATTCCTGAGACCACTTGTGACAAAAATCCTGGAACCACGCTTTTCTCCTTGAAGTCCCCAAATTAGTGCTTTCACAGTCTGCATTATTTCGCATTAACAGGGTTCTGCATTGCAAAGCCTGATGTGATCTTCAAGTTGGAACAAGAATCAGTGCATCGGACAGGGGAAAACTCTGTAAACCAGGGTGTTCCACGTAGGTCAGCAAAGAAGGCGGGGAGGATGGTAACATAGTTCAGTACATGTTGGCTGGGAAAGTTTCTTCCCAAAGGACAGCTAGTGTCATGCATGAGACACAGCACTCTATAGTCTGCATGTGCAGGTTTATTCTAACAGTGCTTTCAACTCTTAAAATTTGCCAGCTTAAGGTAAATTATGTGCAACTACATATTGATCTTTTACATGATCCGAACCACTTGAGTCATCATCTGCCACCTCCCAGGATATGTTTTCAGGAAGTTGTATTGGAAACAGAGTAGCCAAGATGAGACAAACTGGCTCTATTATGGGATGTAAGACATTCCAAGCATTAGTTAGAATTTCTGTACCACATTTTCTGCTCTACCACCATCAATTTAAAATAAAAAATTCCAAGTAATTGAAAATTACCAAAAAAAAGCTGTTAATGTATTGAATGTACACATTTTACTGATGTTAAAGTCTTCTGTATCTAGAATGGCAAGAAACCTCATCAGCTTTACTTGAGCATTTGAACAGAAATACTTAGTTGTGATTCATGGATATGGTTACTCTTTTTTCCTCATTTCAGAGTCCTACAAAAAGAATGAGCTCCTTGAAGCTAATCAGGAAAGTAAAGAAATCATTTTCAGGCAAGTTGTAAACACAAAAAGTATATAACAACTCAAAAAGGAGTCGCATTACATAGATGCCTAATTTTAGCTCTGGCCATACTTGAAACATGCTATGAAAGGGAAAGGGTACCAAAAAACTTGAGAACCATAATTTCTTTCTTTGTTTTCATTGCACCCAGAACTAGGCATTGGCTGGGGTTGTGTGGATAGGCCCATGTTTATTCTTAGCCATCTGGTGCCAAGATTCATTTCCATAGTTTCAGTCCCATTTGACAAAAGGCATACCAACCTTGTGAAGTCTTCTCTTTGCTGAGTCAAGTCACATGGTTCTGGTCTAAGACCCAGATATCTTACTCATCTTCTATGTTGGGAAGCAGGGCAAATGTACACAGGAAAGCTCTGTCGTGCTTTCTGCAGCTTAGCATTGAAGCAGATACTGGGATTCAGTTGCAGACAGGACTTTTACTCTAAAAGAGACCCGGTGTATTTAGACTAGGAAAGGGCCAAACCACTTCCCAGAAGAGAGCTCAGAAATGAGGTGCTTCTTGAATGGCAAGAGGAAAAGAACATGATTTATTTCAAAATGTGTCTTTTTCCTAGGAATCCTGATGCAATGACATTTGGAAAAAGGCATGCCTCTAATGTACCTGAGAATGGGAAAGCTTTTCATCAGAAGTCATGCCTAATCAAACATCACAAAATCCACACATGGGAAAAACCTTAAGAATGTAGCAAGTGTGGAAAAGCCTTTTGCCACAAGTTAGCTCTCATTACACATCAGAGAATCCACACAAGGGGAAAGCCATATGACTGTAGTGAGTGTCCAAAAGCCTTTTGCCAGCAGTCATCTCTCATTAAACATCAAAGAATCCACACAGGGGAAAATCTTCATGAATGTAGTCAGTGTAAGAAAGCTTTCTGCCAGCGGTCATCTCTCACTAAACATCGGAGAATCCACACAGGGGAAAAACCTTATGAATGTAGTGAGTGTCCAAAAGCCTTTTCTGACCCATCATCTCTCATTAGACATCAGAGAATCCACACAGGGGAAAATCTTTATGAATGTAGTGACTGTGGGAAAGGTTTTAACAGGATATTATATCTAACTGTACACCAGAGAATACACACAGGGGAAAAACCTTATGAATGTAAAGAGTGTGGGAAAGCCTTTTCCCACAAGTCAGCTCTCATAATACATCAGAAAATCCACACACGGGAAAAACCCTATCAGTGCCCTGAGTGTGGGAAAGCATTTTGTCAGAAATCATACCTAATTAAACATCGCAAACTCCACACAGGGGAAAAACCTTATCAGTGTCCTGAGTGTGGAAAAGCCTTTTTCAGGCCATATGATCTCATTATACATCAGAGAATCCACACAGGGGAAAAACCTTATCAATGTAGTGAGTGTCCAAAATCCTTTTGTGGTCGCTCATCTCTTCTTAAACATCAGAGAATCCACACATGGGTAAAACTCTATGAATGCAGTGAGTGTGGGAAAGCTTTTTACCAGAAATCATACCTAATCACACATCAGAGGGTCCACACAGGGGAAAAACCTTATGAATGTAGTGAGTGTGGGAAAACTTTTTCCCAGAAATCATACCTAATCACACATCAGGGAATCCACACAGGGGAAAATCCTTATGAATGTAGTGTGTGTGGGAAAGTTTTTGGCTGCGAATCATACCTAAGCATACGTCAGAGAATCCACACAGGGGAGAAACCTTATGAATGTAGTGAATGTAAGAAATCCTTTTATAATAGGTCAGTTCTCATTTCACATCAGAGAATTCACATGGGGGAAAAACCTTATGAATGTAAAGAGTGTGGGAAAGCTTTTGGTCGCAGGTCAAACCTGAAGAAACATGAGAAAATCCACACACGAGAAAAACCTTATGAATGTAGTGAGTGTGGAAAAACCTTTTCCCACAAGTCAGCCTTCATTACACATCAGACAATTCATGCACGGGAAAAACCTTATGAATGTAAAGAGTGTGGAAAAGCTTTTGGCCAGAAGTCATACCTAAACAAACATCAGAAAATCCACACGAGAAAAACATATGTGCAACGATTGTGGAAAAGCCTTTTGCCAGCAGTCATCTCTTGTTAGACATCAGACAATACACACAGGGGAATAATTTTATGAATGTAGAGACTGTGGTAAAGCATTTTACTGGAAGTCACACTTAATCACACATCAGGGAATCTACTTAGGGAAAAAAAACTTATAAACGTGCTAAGTGTTGAAAAGCCTTTGATTAGATACCAGAGAATTCAGACATGAAAACATCAATGTGGTGAGTCTGGAAAAACCAATACCAGCACTTGCCTCTCTTTAGGCGTAAGTCATACCTAATCACCTGTCATAAAATTCACACAACACAGGAACCTTTTTAACATGAGCAATATTGAAAAACCTTTTGCTGGCGTACAGCTTTTATTTACACATCAGCAAAATTATGAAGAGTATCATTGTATTTCACAATACAGGCTTTATGGTGCTAAGATATTTCAAATGCAATCTGTACTTGTTCTCCCTTTGTTATGAGTGAAAAAATGAATAAGTTCTGCTTTCATATCTTAAAATTTTAATGAATATTCACTGTATAACACTTGTTTCAAATATCATCTTTTTAATTTTCACTGATCTGATATAGCTTTTATACAATCTACTCGCACATTCTGTTACAGATTAGTATTGGGATCACAGCTATTAGTTGAGGTATGTGGCAACTGTAATGCTAAATACTCAGAAATGAAAGATGTATCTTTCATCAGAGTGGAGATTTTCTTGTGATGTCTGGCAAAATGTTGTTCAGTTTTGGCCACTTTGTCTCCTCCTATACTCTTGGAAGTATATCCCAGAGATACAAGAATTATCTGCTGTCAGATTCTTGGGATGTGGTAATGGGTAGTGGAATTTATGTGTCAGCTGCCAGAACTACTGCTCAGATTCACACTGATTTCATGTGTCATGGCTTCGCACAGCAGGTTTTTGTTTGCCACTGGATGAGTTGTTTTGCTGATATGAGCTTTGATCTTAAGTCTTTCAACCCTAAAAATAAGCTAGTGTTGTGGCATAGTAGGGAAAGAATCTATCTGAGGTGCTGGCATCCCAGATAATCCCCACTAGTTTGTATCCTTGCTGGTCCACTTCTAGTTCCTGGAATCTGACTTCATATCAGCTCAGCTGCTGGTGCCTTTGCCGTTTGTAATGGGAACCAATGGATGGAAGATATTTGTCTGCCTCTGTTTCTCATTGTTCCTCTGCTCTCAGATTAAAAAAAAATGTATTAAAAGTGCAAACTATGACTGATGTTGATGTAAGTCAAACGTTTAAGGTGAAGCCCATGGGTATGTTTCTCATCTGTGACAGCCTTGACGACGCCCACAACTTAATGTTTAGGTACAAGGCTCTATCAAACCCAAAATTCTGAGCACCAAGTGCAAGAGAGGCAACTTTTTCTTGAGAATGTACTATGTAGCATGTAGTCAATGCCTTATAAATTGAAGAATGAAGTTTGTGCACTTCTAACTGCTCTCTGCCAGTATTTGCATGGGGCCCCAACATTCTCATGATGAAGATTGAAAATAATGGTCTCACTCACACTTCCCTAGCCCTACAGTCTTCCTACTCTGGTCAAAATGTAAATGTCAATTTTAAAATAATAAACTTTTTACACCAAAATTTTAAAAAGACTCATTTTTTCCTTGTCACCTAAATGTAAATATCATGCAAAGAGTATACAGATGTACCAGTTGGCTTTCTTTTCCTTGAGAATGTTATCATAGAAAGATTCAAAGTGGAATTTGTAAATGGATGTTTCCAGTGATTGAAAAAACCTATAACAATTTTTACTGAAACTTGGATTTTTCCTTGGAAGTGGTGTATGTAAAAGTGTGGTCTGTTAGAGATTATGCATCACTTAATAAAAGAATAAGCATTAACCACCTGTTCTTTTTTTTTTTCCAAGTATAAAGTCCAGCTATTTATTGTCCAGATGGGTTGAACAGTCTCTTGGGGAGACCATTTCTGGCCCGTTGTTAGAGCTGGCAGAATATCATCCCATTCAACCAAGAGTCCCGACATAGCATCAACAGCAATTTGCAACATTATGGAATTGACATGGTTGTGAAACCACCTGTTCTTAAAGACAGAGAAGGATAAAACATGCTTATAATGTGTCTATGTGCTTGTGATGGTTATCAGGTCTCTATGCCACAAGAAGATGATAACCCATTATTGTGTGCTGTTCTCAGCCCCATCACCTCCACCCTGTTTCCTCTACATTGGCAGTTCCCATAGTGCACTGTTCCTTTGAATCTTCTTCCCTGGAAAACACTGGACAGCTGTCAATATTGGAAGGCATCTCATCAGGGACAGTTACACAGCTTCTCCCTTGATGCTTGTGGGGGTGGTCCCTGGGAGCAATGTTTCTCAAAGCATTGGTTTCCAAATCGAAAAGAAAAACCACAGTCAGAAGCCCAGAGCCTCTTCCAGGTGTCCCATGCAGTTGCAAGGTCCCAAGGACTAGTGCCATCCGCGACTGTTTTCCCAAGACGCAAGCAGGGAGCTAGATGGGAAGCAGGGCCGTGAGGATTAGAACTGGTGCCCATATGTGATCCCAGCACATTCAAGGTGAGGACTTAGCCACTAGGCTACTGTTTGGGCCCAGTCTAAAATACTTTAAAAAGTAATCAATCTGGCTGAACTGGATAAATACTAAAATGTGATTCCATTCATTCACCATGCATTGCTCTCATTTTAACACCTTCACAATTGTCTTTTTTTAAAATATGCATGTGTTTATATTTGATATATATATATAATTTAATTTATTTTGAACGCAAATAAATTATTCAGGGAGAGTGTGTGTTTCCTCTGAGATGTCAGCTGTGTGTTTGATTGGGGTTCCTCTATAGGTCACTTGATTTTTCTCACCTGCACATTTAAGGATTTTATCTTTATGTTCATCTGAGGATAGCTTGATTATCATGTCTTGGTGGTGTTTGCTTTTGGTTAACTTTATTAGGAGTTCTGTGCCCCTCCTGCATATTTTTTCCCAATTCTTCAGATTAGGACAATTTCTGTTTATTTTCATTGAATAAACCTTTAATCCCAGTTTCTCTTTCTGTACCTCCAGGGATCACCATAGTTCTTACATTGGGTCTTTTAATCATATCTTTTAATTCTTGGATAGTTTTTTACTTAATCTTAGCTCAGCTTGTAGCTTTGTGTTTGTTCCCCTGTAGTGACAGGAAACATCTTCCAATTCTGATATTCTTTCTTCTGCTTCATTCAGTCTGTTTTTGAGACTCTCCACTGTACTTTTAATTTGCTCCACTCTATTCTTAACTTCTGAAATGTCAGTTTTCATTTGATTCATATCTAGTGTGACAAATTCTTTTAAGTGTTTGCTCTTGTATTATGTACTTCTCATTGTTGGTCAGAAGCTTTATAATATATTTTCTGAATTCTGTGTCCCCCATTTTGTCAACGTCTTTCTCAGTTGACTCTGAGGGTGGTAGAGGTTTTTTCTCCTTTTCCAGGGTGTCTTCATTAACATTCATTGTGCCTCTGCCACTTTTTTTAACTTTTGACATTGCAATCCTGTTTGGTGGCTTTTTCTCCTTAGTGCAGATTCCCAAGATGTATTAGCTATAGGTCAACAAGTTAGTTTTTATGTACAATCGGTGTGCTGGGTTAGGACGATGCCAACTGTTCCAGATAACTGGTTTATCATTGGTGCTGGTCTTGTCTAAACCCACAAGATGACACCCAGTCGCCCTGCCAGAAAGCCAGTGTTGTTGGCCTTCAGATCCAGGGAACACACAGTTCCTGCAGGGTGTGAAGCTGGTGCTGTCCTTCCCATAGGATCAGCTGGATGTGACTAACTTCAAATGCGCCCACTCTGGCATTTGATCCCTGTGCTGTTATCACCGACCCACTGCCAGTCTGCCCTGTGGAGTCTGCAGCTCCTTTCCATTCATTGCTGGGCCAAAGTGTTCATCAGGATTGGCCAGTCCCAGCCTGCCATCACCTCCTGAGCTCCCCTTGCCAACCCAGGCTCCCACCTGACTGCTGCAAGGGCTGATCTGTGGCCACCACTGGATCCCTGGTTGTTGCTGGAATTTGGATCACAGCTTACAGGTGGCTGGTAGGTTTTCTGTTCCCTGTAACACCGCTCTGCCATTCTTTCCTCTTCCCTGTGTCCAGGGTGGTCTCCAGGTACCTCCTTGTTGACTGCCTGACCCCTATCTTTTTCTGTATTCTACTCTCTGTTCTTTACCCTAATGATTCTCTGTCATCTTGAACATGTCTGCAGCCGTTGCCTTCATCTTGGTTCTCCCCCTACTTGCTTGTAAGCAGATAAAGGTCTCTGAGTATGATATGTCCACTCAAAGTGAATTTACATGGAGAAATAATCAGGAAGTGATTTGAACAAAGATAGTAGATAAGTCTTTGGTCAATTTCCATGGAAAACAAAGCAGTTATTGATTAAAGTAAAAAAAAAGCAGCAATTAGCTGAAATAAGCTTAATTAATTCAGGAGTTCCTTACTTAACGTCAACAATGGTCAAGGGAGTGTTTCAGAACAGAATTGAGGAGAGAATAACTGCAACAATAAGTTGTTGCTGGAGAGCTCACCCATGAAGACAAACAAGTATAACAATGGTTTGATTCTGCATTGATAAGTTCAGTTATATTTCTGCACCATTCAACTATTTAGCTCATCATAAACTACTTTCCTGGAGAAAATGAGGCATGTGTATTGTGTATTCATGTCAATTACTGTCCCAACCTGCAGGACACAATGCTCAAAACCTGAGGGTGGGCTGGGAATGCTGGGCTGCTGGCCCAATAAGCACACAGACACACATACTTGGTGAAAGAGTGCCAAAGCCCTTTATTTTATTCCTCATATATACCTTCTTATACCTTCTTATACCTCATTATGCCTTCTTCTCTAGGAGAGGAGGAGAAGGGAAGGGGTTTCCTGGAACTAATTATCTTCATCGAAACAGGGAAGGAACTAATCATCTATATTGAAGCAGGGGAGGAACTAATTGTTTGAACAGGAGCAAGGGCAGAGGTTCTGTTCTGCTTGCTTTGCACAGGGTGTTCTTGCCACAATATCCTGCTTGCTGTGGCCCTGCTTGCCCAAGGTAGGTTTTGAAAGGAAGCAGGCTGTCAGGCATGCCAAGTCTAAGGCCCTTAACTCTGTGGCTCCTAACAAGTTACAGAAAGGAGTCCTCCTTTGTCTAAGTTGTCACTTGCTGCATGAATGGTCCATTAAGAAACTGCAGTAGAAGTGCATCGCTTGGAATATAGCAGCTACTTTAATATAAAACAGTTCATTTAAGCAATTGTTCAGTAAATAGGACTATTATGTTAAAATGTGGTTGTTATTTATAGCACTCTAAATTCCAGACAAAAATGTAAGTAATGGAGTATAAGTGTTGCTATTTGTACAAGTTCTTCAGATAGTTAAGCATGATATGAGCTTGGGCTTCTTTTTTAAAAATAAGTTGTTAAAGGATACAGAGATGAAAACATTTGCTCCTAGATGAAGTTAACACAATGATATGATCTACATAACCCCTCTATAAACTACTATGGTATGATAAGTTTCTATTTTCTATGTTTCTAGGTACTTCTATAATCAAATGGAGTGTATTCTTGATTGCCATTTTTGTTTTGCTTTGGATCAGGAATTAAAATGCAAAAACTCAATGTGTAGCTTCTAAGAAATATCTAGCTGATAATCATATAACAAGCACTATTTTTGTTTTTGAAGTAGAATTTTAAAACATTCATTGCTGCTTCATTAGTTCCATTATTTGTAAGTTTTGTTTAATTCTTCAAATAATTTTAGTAAAGACATGGCATGTGAAGAAATAAAGAGTTAATGTGTGCTTCAAACATAAACGTGGCCAGAAAAAGCTCACGGATCCTAAAAAGATCTCAGCATCAAGAATTTTGGAGGAAGGGACAATATTTACATGACAGTGAAAAAAGTGACTACTACCAGGGTTGTGATGAAAAACCGCTGCAGCCATCCATAAGCAGGGACTGGCTCAGAGCTGAATGGTCTGCACACCACACATAGGAACTTACATTGATTACTTATTTTTTTGTATTTATGTATTTAAAAGGCAGACTGGTATTAGCAAACAAAGAGATGGCATCTTGTTATTTATTTAAGAGGGAAAAAACAGGGTATGCTGCATTCTATAAAACCTAAACATAAAAGTATGAGGATGGAGTGGCAGAGGAAAGCAAAGCAGGAAAGATATCAGAGCAGGAAGAGGCAGAAGGAGAGAATAGACTAGGAAAATGGGATTGAAAAGGTCCAGCTGGATTCCCTGGAAGGGATGCAGAATTTTTGCACTATAAGAGACACCTACTAGAGTCAGACATGTTCCATGTAAGGTCTAACCAAAGTCATAAATATCCACAGATTGTTGTGCCCAGATTTTGAGATCCCCAGAAATCACCAGGAGTCTGAAGTTGATGCAAGTACACAAGGACGGTTTATTCAATATTCAAGCTTGGCATGTCCAAGCTTGGGTTCTTGGTTGAGCGTGAGAACCGACTAACTAAGGGCCAACACCTCTTACTGGAATACATCCCCGAATAGCACAATCACGGGGCAGTCCACAATAGATTGAAAAGCAGCAATTCACAATAACCTGAAAGGTGAGGAGGAAATACCACAATATCCTTCCTGTTTCAGCTGGACAGACCATGCCTCCAGCAATTAAGATTAACCACCCACATGTGAGCCACATGTAAGATAACCAGATTTAGGTGGGCCTTGATTCATGAGAATTGGAGCCCATTGGTGCTACAGGTCACGTAGGCCATTTGGCCTGCAAACTCACACAGTTTCATAGTAGCAATGAGCCATTGACAAATGGTTGGGACTTTGATCCTGAGGTTCCTCAGACGAGAAGAGAAATCCTGCAAATGAGGAAGCAACTTTAATTATCTCATTTCCTTTTTTAATATTTATTTCACTTCTTCAAAAAGCAGAGTTACAGTGGAGACATTGAGGGACACACCCCCAACACATATTTCCATTCACTGATTCACTCTCCCAATGAGAAACAACTGCCAGCACAGAGCCAATCTGAAGGCAAGGGGCCAGGAGCTTCATCCAACTCTACCATATGGGTGCATGCATGCAAGATCATTGGCCATCTTCCATTGCTTCTCCAGATATATCAGCAGGGAGTTGACCCATGTTCCTTTCCCTCTAAGTGTATTCTAACTGAACTGCTCATCAGTCTCCTTACATTCCCTCCTTTTTGTCTAAGAGAACTCTCTTTGTCAAATGTATTCATCTAGGAAGTCAGAGTTACAGACAGAAAACAACTTTGAAAATGCACCCCATTCGCCTGTTCGCTGTCCAGCAACGATGGACTTGGTGCAAGGAGCCTAGAAATAATACGCTAATAATACATGTGACCTACCGATTAGTAATCAATAGCCAAACTTTATTAGTGGCATCAGACTTTATAGGCCAAGGGTCATAAAGGATAAGGGAGGAGGTATTGCGCTTATCTGCAGAACCCATCGATTTTATTAAAGGGTATTCAGGTTCTCTTTATTATTTTTAAATTTTTTTTAACTTACATAGTTGATAAGGGTACAAAGGGTCAAGGGCTACAGGAAAGTGGGTAAGACTATTGTTTCCATGCTAATATCATCTCTTTTTTTCTGTAACTGGGGTAAGGGGAGGAAAAAAGGAAGCAGCCCCACCCAGCCTCCTACTCATTCCAGGTCCCTGAGCATCCCAGGATGCTCCAAGGGTCCTGCTTAAGCAGTTTTGATAGTTCAAAAGTTCTGAACTGCTGCCAATTTTGCCATTCCAATCACGATGAAATCTATTCAGAATCTGCTCGCTGACATAGTTTCTTCATGGTTGAGGTTCTGAGATCAGTAGTTCAGTTGAAGCGATCTCCAAAGAAACTTTGTTTGAGGTGATTCCAGACCTGATTCTTGTGTGTTCTTGTCAGTACAGGGTCCGGCACAGTCCGTCACCCCAATCAGTTTATGCATATGCTGCTCATTGCAATTGCTGAGTCAGTTCTGTTTCCAGCCCTGTCTTCCACATGAACTGATGGTTGCTGCAGTCCAGCCCAATCCTGCCCACTTCATACTCGGCTCTCACGCAAACCAATGGGAGCTGCAGCCTATTTGGGTCGACTCCCTCTAACCCCTACCAGGCATGCCCACTACCCTGACTCCCATACTTGTCAGTATGTACAGCAGACTGGTCCGGTCTGTCCCACATCCCATTTAGCTCTCATACATGTCAACGGGCATTGAAGCCTAGTTCAACCAAACCAACGCTACTATGGATGAGCCTCGTCTGGGCTGAAATATCTAACGGTAAGAACCGAAATGGATTGAAAGTGAGTTAGGGAGGCTGGCCCATGGATCCACCAATATGCACAAGACCTGACATAGGAAGAAGTTCTGATGAGGAGCTTGGGAAACTCCTCTTTTGGAACACAGTCCCTACAGGTGAGTGCAGGATCCATGATACGGAGCAACCCAGACCAGGCCAGAGAAAGATATCCACTGGCATACATTTGGCATAGGTGGGGAGCAGACCAGGCTGAACAAATTCACATCATCCACTGGTGAATCTGAGCACCAGAATGGAGTGTGGGTCAGGCCAGGTTTGGTCACAATACAAACCAGTGCACATAATGGAATGCCAAGAAGAGGTGAGCCTTACCAGATGTGGTTGTAGCACAGGTGAGAACTAGGGAGGGAGAGGGCAGAGCCGGCAGGGGGAAAGTGGGCTCCACTGCTGGACAACCACTTTCACTAGAGAGCATGAGTTGGGATAGGGACAGACCAGACGAGGCAGGGCCTGCAACACTTGTGGGCCTCATGTGAGCTAGATCAGGGAAAAACCAGGTTGGGTTGACTGTTCCTACTGGTACAAGCAAAAAATTAGAGTGGGTGAGGGTTGGTTGGTTGGGCTTAGCTGCAGCATCAGCTGGCAGAGGCTGGCACTGGAGACTTAATCTGTCAAATTCAACTCTAGAACCACCTGGAGAGTGCATAATCCGGGCGTGGGAGTGGCCTGGTAGGGAAATAGTTGGCTCCTCCCTCTTGAAATACTACTCCCACTGGAGAGCACAAAAACCAGGATAGGGACTGGGGTGGCTAGACAGAAAGGCACCCGCCAGCATGTATGAAACTCTTCTGTATATCCCACCAAGTGCTCTTATTTACATGCTATCCACTCAGTTCTCATACAAACGATATCCATTTAGTTATACAAAAGATATCAATTCATTTTCTCTCAGTAGGATGAAAGGTTCGATAGATGTCAACTAAGTCCATTTGCTCTAGAGTTTGAATGATTTCTATTGTTTCTTTGTTGAGTTTCTGGTTTTTTGATCTGTCCATTTGTGTTAATGGGGTATTAAGGTCCCCCACTATGATCGTATTGGAGTCTATTTCTCTCTTTAATCCCATTAATATTTGTTTCACGTAACTAGATGCTTTGGCATTTGGAGCATAAACATTTATTATGCTGATCTCTTCTTGCTGGATGCATCCTTTGATCATTATATGGTATCCTTCTTTATCTCTTTTGATGCTTTTCACATCAAAATCTATGTCATCTGATATAAGAATGTCTACTCCTGCTTGTCTTACCTTACCATTTGCTTGAAATATCTTTTTCCACCCTTTTACTTTCAATTTTTCCTGATCTTTATTGGTGAGATGCGTCTCCTGTAAGCAACAGATAGATGGATTTTGTTTTTTGATCCAATCCTCCAATTTATGGCGTTTAATTGATGAGTTTAAGCCATTTACATTCAGCGTTATTATAGATAAAGAACAATTTGGTCCTGTCATTTTGGCCATGTGTTGTTCTAAATTAGGTCTTGTGTTAGCATTTTGTTGGATGTTCTCCACATTTGTCTTTGTTTCTGATGGTTACTATTACTTTTTTCTTTCATAGTAACTTCCTTGAATATCATTTGTAGGGCAGGTGTAGATGAGACAAAATCTTGAAGTTTTTCTTTATTGTGGAAGAATTTTATTTCATTTTCAAAGACCAAAGAGAGCTTTGCAGGGTAAGTTATTCTGGGCTGAAAATTTTTCTCTTTTAGAATCTGGAATATGTCACTCCAGTATCTTCTGGCCTGTAACGTTCCTCTGAAAAGTCAGCTGTAAGTTTAATTGGGGTTCCCCTATATGACACTTGATTTTTTTCTCATGCACATTTAAGGACTTTTTTCTTTTTGTTCAACTGAGGAGAACTTGATTATCATGTGTCGTGATGAAGTTCATTTTTGATCAACTCTGTTGGGAATTCTGTAGCCCTCCTGTATATTATTTTCTAATTCTTTGCTCAGTTTAGGGAAGTTTTCCTGTATTATTTCATTGAATACACCTCTAATCCTAGCTTCTCTTTCTGCACCTTCTGGAACACCCATAACTCTTATGTTAGACCTTTTAATCATATCTTTTAATTTTTGGATATTATTTTTAGCTTGACCTAGCTCTGCTTCCAACTTTTTGTTTGTTTCTTCGTGATGGCAGGAAATATCTTCTAATTCTGAAATTCTTTCTTCTGCCTCATTTATTCTGTTTTTGAGACTCTCCACTGTAGTTTTAATTTGCTCTACTGTGTTCTTCATTTCTGATATATCAGCCTTAATTTGATGTATTACTGCTATTTCTTCTTTGAACTCTTGTTTGTACTTCTCATTGTTGACCAGGAGGTTTGCAATGAGTTTTCTGAGTTCTTTGTCCTCCATTTTCTCAATGTCTTCCTCAGTTAACTCTGAGAATGGGCGAAGCTTTTGCTCCTTTGTTGGAGAGACTTTAGCAACATTCATAGTGTTTTTTTCTTGTCTTTTTCCTTTAGAAATTGTCAATCTGTTTGACGACATCTCGCTGGTCTGATACCTCAGGTGTATAAATTAACTTTAATACTCAATCAGTACCCTGGGTTTAGGAAACACAACTGTCCTAAATAATTGCTTTGCGTGGCACTGATTTTATAGGCAGGACTGAACTTATTACCCCCTGCTAGCCAACACGTCTAAGTACCTCCTGAGGTCATCCTGGGCAAACTTGGTGGCCAGAAAGATCAGGGGGCTGTCGCAGTCAGCTCCAGGGACTACACAGACCCCCCAGGCTGCAAGACTATTGCCGTGGACTCAGCTCTGCGCAATCAACCAACAACACACCCACTCTGGATCTCCACTCAGGGCTCACACCTGCTATCCTGCCACCCGATATGGCTCCAGGTGGAGAACCGCAGCTGCTAGCTTTCAGCTCCAGGTACCACACCGACCCCACAGGGAACAGAACCAGTGCTCCCCTCCACCCCCAGACCAGATCCGCACAAAGAGTCAGAAAGGGGCCCGTGTGCCGTTCTGTCAACTCCGCCCTGCGCCTCTCCACACAAGTCCCCGACTCCCTCCACGTGCAGCTGTTCCCAATCACCAAGCTCAAACTGTCAGGTCCTGGACCACACTCGCCCTCCCAACCCCCCCACACAGACCCAGGCTCCAACCTGGCAGTCACAACGTCCCTGTGGAGGCCACCGGCGGATGTCCAGCCGGCACTGGAAATGAATCGCTGGAGTCCGGACCACCGGAGCCCACGGCCCCAAAGGCAATATTCTCAGAAATAGAAAAGATGATACAGAAGTTCATCTGGAACCACAAAAGACCATGAATAGCTAAAGCTGTCTTGAAAAATAGAAATCAAACCGGAGGAATCACAATTCCAGACCTCAAGACATACTATAGAGCAGTGGTTATCAAAACAGTCTGGTACTGGTACAGAAACAGAGAAGAAGATCAGTGGAACAGAATAGAAACACCAGAAGGGGATCCACACATGTATAGTCAACTAATCTTTGACAAGAAAACAGAAAACAATCCAGGTAAAAAACCTGGTCTATTCAATAAAAACTGTTGGGACAACTGGATAGCAGCTTACAGAATAAAGAAGCAGGACCCGTACCTGTCGCACTATACAAAAATCAGCTCTAATTGGCTGAAGGACTTAAATCTATACCCAGAAACTATTAAACTACTAAAGGAAAACATAGGAAGCACACTCCAAGATATAGGAACAGGGAAAGACTTTTTAGAAAAGACGCCTAAAGCAATGGCGATCAAATCCAAAATGAACAAATGGGAGTATATCAAACTAAAAAGTTTCTTTACAGCAAAAGAAACAATTAAAAAAAGTGAAGAAACAACCTACAGAATGGGAAAAAAATTTTGCATTCTACACAAGTGACAGGGGACTGATATCTAGGATCTACAAAGAGCTTCAGAAACCCAAGGATAGTGAAAAAATAAACCCTGTAGCAAAATGGGCAAAGGAAATGAACAGACGTTTCTCAAAAGAACAGATACAAATAGCTAATAAATATATGAAAAGATGCTCAGGCTCTCTAGCCATCAGAGAGATACAAATGAAAGCCACCTTGAGGTACCACCTAACTCCTGTGAGACTGGCCTACATTCAGAATTTGAAAAACAACACATGCTGTCGTGGATGTGGGGAAAAAGGTACCCTCCTTCACTGCTGGTGGGAGTGTAGGCTAGTACAATCATTGTGGAAATCCATATGGAGAGTGCTTGGAAAATTGCAAATAAACCTGCCATATGACCCAGCAATCCCGCTCTTAGGAATATACCCAACAGAAGTGAAATCTGCATACGAGAAGGGGATCTGTAACCCTATATTCACAGCAGCACAATCCACAATAGCAATGTCATGGAAACAAACCAGATGTGCGTCTAAGGAAGAATGGTTAAAAAAACTGTGGTACATCTATTCAATGGAATATTATTCAGCTGTCAAGAAGAACGATATTATTCTATTCAAAACCAGGTGGTCCCAACTAGAAACTATTATGCTCAGCGAAATGAGTCAATCACAAAAGAATAAATACCATATATTCTCTCTCATATAAAAAAGCCAACATGGAAAGGTAGAGTTCATCAAGTGCCCATGGAGTTCTGATCTAAATATAGACTGCTGCAAGTCAGGTCCCCTGGCAAGAGATGGTGAAAATTCTCTGTTCTAGGCATGTTGTCATTTCATGGATGAAGGAACAGCCGAGTATATTTAGCATGTTGTGAACATGAATATGGCAAATCGGCAGTTTCCGTCAGTTGCTGGCAATAGTTTAGAGTGATGACAAATATTATTTTGATTTTTTTGTGTTATTTAATTATGAGGAAAGTGTACGGTAAGCAGTCCATTTGATGGTTTACTAATTTCCTTGTTGTTGAGAAGTCTGAGTTGATTATGTATTTAATATGATAACAATTTGTGTGCTATGAATTGCATTAAGAGTTATGTAGGGCAGAGATGATGCTTACTAAATGTACAAAATGGATTGATGAGATTAGCCAGTTAAATCTTTTCACCAGTAAGGCACTCAACAGCCCATGAGATATTTATTAAAAATGTCAAGTAAATCCTCTTATTTTTGTATCATAGTGTCAAATAGCAGTAAAATAAACATGTTAAGATCCTTAATCTACTGCTATGTTTCACTGTAAAATTTACCTTTGTTAAAATTTGCTTCTGTTCAAATCTGTTGAGATTGCACGTAAAAGTATCCTAATATTACTTGGCTGGTATTTTCTAATTACTGTATAATATTTTGGGAATGTAAATTTTATTTGAATGTCAACTACAGTTAAGCATGTGCCGTTTGTTTTTCTTGCTCAGGTTTTGTAATTTGATCGAATGTTTTTATTATAGTTTAATAAATGTTTGCTTTAAAAAAAAAGATATCAATTCATTTGATCTCATACAAATGTTACCCTATCAGTTACAATCCTGTGCACCTGACCTTCTAGGGTAACAAATTCCTTCTACAAATTCCCCTTCTGTGTTTTGTAAATTAGGCCTGAAAGATGTAGCTAGGGAGAACATGCTCTTGGAAGAGCAGAAAATTGGGAGAAGCAATATTATATATTGTACAAGGATGACTTCACCAGGTACCACTTACCCTAACTGAGTATTATCTCATCTAACTCCTTAACATCCTTTTTCCCAGGAGGATTAACCCCAGTTGCTGTCAGGAATAGGGACCAACAACCACTTGGGCTGCTTCATGCTAAAAAGCGGTGGAGAGAGGGGGCCACAATAGCCAAGTATTCTCTAGGGAATAGATCTAGAGGTCTCTGGTAGAAGGTATAAAATAACATAATTTCTCCCAAATTAGCATGTTTTTATTTTTAAAATAAAAGATGCCATGTTTAAATCTTTGTCAGAGCAAACATGGACCCTGAACACCTTAATTTAAGATGTATAAACAACTCAATAAAGGCAACAAAATACATGAAACTTTCCTGATCTGCATGAATAGTAGCCTAAATCTGAGTGGCGCAGGAACAGTGAAAGGATCAACATTAACATCTATCATATATAACAGGTGAATACAAATTTAACATCAAAGTTTCTTTGCAGTTACATCTTGTTTAGCATTAACAGTTTTTAATTGGTGAAAGTTTTTTTGGGGAGAATCTTAACACATAATATTTTAAACCTTGCAGCTTGTAGTATTCAAGCATGATTTTATAGAACTTCATGCATTTTAGGATAATCAAAACAGTTTTATAATTCTAACAAGCTATATATTAGCAATTAAAGAATAGAAAAGTCTTAGACAGGTGAGCAGAGAAATCCCCAGTAATTTAGCAAGTGAGGAATAACTAAACTCTACATTCTACATGGTAAATACTAGGAAAGGCCAAATAGGAAGCCTGATCAGTAAGGTACAGGCTGAGTGATTATTGGCTAGGTTACCGTTTATTAGTCTCTCTCCATCTGAACTAATTTTGGGGTTCCTGAGCAACCCTAATGGTCAATGTAAGAGAGAGCTTGAAACCAAGGCTGCAACTATGTAAGGACCAGAGAAAGCTCCTCTTCTGAGTCCAGAAGAAAATTTATAATCCTTTTCTCTCTGAATTCCACCTGGGGCTCCTGGCTGTAGTTCCAATGTCATCAGGCCCTATGAGGAGGGTACTGGGCTGCTTCCATTCCTTGTGGGAAGTCTAGTAGGCAATGACTGACCTCGGAGTTCTTGGCCTACGAAGGCACTCAAATTCCCTGTGATCTCCTTGGCAATTGGGATACGATTCTCAGTGTCCATCCCACTGCTTCTGCAGGAAAAACACTTGGGAGGTCTCTGGGGCTAGGATACAGATCTCTTATCCTCCTACTCTGCTCTGGGGTCCTCTCCTGCTCTGTACACACAACCTCTTTTAAGGGAGAGTCAGAGTTGCTCTTGGATCCCACAGCCAGTTTCTATGCTTTTTTAACGTCTAAGGCAGTTAAGAATCTGTTATCTATAAATCATCTGTTACAATCTTAATAAATTATACTTAAAATCTTCCTCAAACATTCTAAGAAAGTGGAAGAATCTGGCAGATTATCTAGGATGACAGACCCCATCTTTTGCATTTCCAGTGCTGCCCAAGTCCACAAAACAAATGGTGTAAATGTTACCTCTCTAATTCTGCTTTTCTGAAAGTCCATTGGCTCCAGCATTGAAACTGGAGAAGCTGAAGCTCTCTGTCATGGCAACTCCCAGTTCCACGGTCCTCATGGAAACACCACAGCTCTTTCTCAACAATTACCCATTGCACAATCCCCACATCTTTGTTAAGGGAAGGCATGAAGAGACCCTTAGAACTCCTTTCATGCCTTGCTCTTTTCTTCTGAAACTGAAGGGCACTTGGAAAAGCTCATGTGGATAACTGGAGTTAGAAGACCAGTGTATTTTGGTGCAGGACAACTTTTAAGTCAAGGCACACTTCCCTCACCCACAATATGCTTTTGTCACCATCATTTTGAAGCATGTTATACTTGTTTTTGCTTTAGTTCACCTGCCAAGGCAAATCCCTGCCATGGCAGATCCCTGCCAAAGTTCATCCCAAAAGCCACAGAGACTCCAGAACCAGAGAATTTGGGGTTGGGTTTTCTCCAAGATCTCTCAAACCCTGGAATTTGGACCTGTGGAGTGGTCTGTAGTCAAAACAATCTTTCCATCATTTTTCTGTTCTGGAAGAATCCATATCACATCTTGTCATCTTTACCTAAGAATTTGACCCATTCTTATTCTGATAATTTCAGAAGGGTCTGGCACAATGGCTCAATTGCCTAATTCCCCACCTCCAAGTGCCAGGATCTCATATAAGTGCTGCTTCATGTCCTGGGTGCTCCACTTCCCATCCAGTTCCCTGCTTGTAGTGTGGTGCTCTGGCCAGCAGAGCAAGGAACGTGGACAGAGGGTGTCCCGTCCAGCAGGACAGTCAATGGGGTCGCAGCCACCTAGGAGAGAATGAAGGGACAAGAGACATGAAGAATGAACAGCAAGACAGTAGGTCTGATCAAGCTGTCAGTTTATTGATTTCAACTGAGGGTTTTTATATTATTCAGTAACTAAGGCTCAGGGAAAGAGAAGCTGGGACACAAGCCATGGTCTCAAGACCGATTGTTCTTGAGCAGCCACCATATCAACAATAGTAACCAACATATCAACAATAGCATAGGTAATCAGTAACAAGATGTTGGTAAGTACAGCATCAATCACATTCTGAAACAGTTGCTAGGAACAATTGAAGCTAAGCGTGTGATTAGTTTCATAACTTCTTTCCCAAGCATCTAGCCAACCAGGGGTTTTCCACTGTCCCATAGGTCTATATTCAAAATGGCTTCAGTGTGGCTATAGCACATGGTTCCTGACATCTCCCCCTTTTTCTATATATCAATGAAAGCGGCAAAAAGAGAAAGGTTTGTGAAGCAAGATAAGCGCTGCCTGTCTTAGGTTCATTCTGAGGGACCCTCAGCTCTTACCCATCTCTGGGCAGCCCTGCCAGTCATCCAGGACTCCCTGTCTTAGGTTGGCGGGGTATCAGAAAGGTGCCTGTCATTTGCTACACGCTTACTAGAAAAGGGGCCATGTAGCAATTCATAGCTGGAGCATGTATTCCCCGGCAACGCTGCCGTGAATGACAGCCCTGTTGGGAAACACTGACTAACCGCAAATGGCCACATTACCTTAGACGAACCGGTTAGAAGACTGGAGCCGCGCATTACAACGTGGGGGTTCACTTCTTGAGGAGTCAGGTTTCTCCAAACACAATCTATCTTCTAGAGCTAAGCAGTGATAATATGCTTGAATAGGTTTAGAAGCTAAATTGTCAATTTGCTGCTTTATCAAATTAGTGAGTTTAGTAAATGCCCAGGGACCAAAGGAAACTAAAAGCAATAATCCAACTAGGGGCCCCAATATAGTGGGTAATAAGGTAGTGAGCCAGGGGGATAAAGAGAACCAATTTTTATACCAGCTTTCCTCTTTTTCCCTTTCTTGTTTTCATTTTTTAAGGCCTTCATGAATCTTTTTCATGCTCTCTTTTACAACACCTGTTTTATCTACATAAAAGCAGCATTCTTCTTTAAGGGCGGTGCATAGGCCTCCTTGCTGCAAGAACAATAGATCTAAGCCTCAGCGATTTTGTAACACTACTTCAGCTAGGGAGGAGAGGGAGTCAGATAAATCATCAATGCCTTGTTGTAAACGTTGTATATCCTCATCAATGGTGGAACGTAGCTCGGCATACCGGTTCTGGGAAAGAATGAGAGAGGAAATGCCGGTGCCAGTGCCAACAGCACCAAGTCCTAACAGAACAGAAATTGTAAGGGCAGTGATAGGCTCGCGCTTTGAACGGGAGAGGGAAGTGGGATTGGATTCCCACAGTTGTAAAAATTCCTCAGAGGCATAATAGGACAAGCGAGGAACTAACTGGACTAATATACAAAATTCCTTATGAAATGAAAAAACCTGATAGGAAAGGCAGGGGGTGAGACTGCTGGTGCAGGCCCACCAAGCATCACTGGGGGGAAGAAGGTATTGAGAATGGGCTGCTGCAATAATGGTGGAATTACACAAATAAGAGAAGGAATCTAAATGGGGGGATCTATGGGAAGTAGTCAAGCAGAGACCTAAACCAACAACCTGGGTTAAAGACATACCAGACCAATCGCTGCTGGTCCACCTGCAAGAGGAGGAAGAGGTGGAATAATAAAAAACATCAATTAAGGCAATACCTTCATAAAATGGGGGATGGGCATTTGTGCAAAGCCAACAGTCATTCATAAATTCAGGTGAAGACTCATTAACTGTTAAGGCGGTTTGGTTAACCAAGGTCAAAATGAGATTGTTAGGGAGGAGGGCAGGGAGATTAAGACGTAAAGGAGGAGATGGTGAGGGAGGCAGGGAGTGAGAAATGACAGAAGATGGGAGAGGTTGAGGGGTTGGGGAAGGAATGGGAGGTCGGATTGCCAGGGTCCGTGCAGTAGGTGTGAATGACACAAAGGTGTGAAGAGAACAGCTCCCTGCATGGCAGGGCCCAGGGAGCTTCCAGCTGTTTGGCAGGGCCCAGCGGATTTCTCTCTGACCACCTTGATGCAGTCTCACCACCCTTTTGCATATACACTCAAGCACCCCACTAAGAATCCTGTAATCTATTGAGGCATTGTTTGCCCCTGTGAGATGGCTTTGGCAAATAATATCAGCTTGAGAGTTAATGTTACTGATAATGTCTTGGTGAGTGAGCCTTTAACTGCACACAGGAATACAATCAAGCCCATGCTGTTTCCAGACACCTTATTGTGTACCTACCCATGCCATAAAATCTGGCCTGGACATTTAGCATGCTTTCTGGGAAATGGCTTGATAAGAATTTTACAAACTAATGGAAATGATGGGAGTATGGGTTAAAACTGCCATGACAAAAAATATAGCTACTGGGATCCTAAAAGCTATCTTGTTACTGGGACCCTAAAAGTTATCTTGTTACTGTGACCCTAAAGGCTATCGTGTTACTGGGACCCTAAAGGCTATCCTGCTAAAGCAAAAAATATAGTTACTGTGACCTTAAGGGTTAGCCTGTCCTTGCAACTCTTTAGAACATAGAAACTGTAGTTGCTTTAGCTGCTTTCATAATTTCTAACTAGAGGAAATATAGGCTGATTTCACTAACATCACAAAGATATACTTTTGATTATTGTTTGATCACTTATGAGGTTGTAGAACCTGCAGTTGTAGAGGAACTTAATGTTTGAAACCTTTTGTCTCAGATCTTTGTTTTTTTCTCTTTTGATGTATTCCTCACATTAAGTGATGGTTAAGTTGTAGAATAAGAATTGTAGCAAGAGTGTATTACTGAATAAGATGTGTTGCCTACTGAGAAATTCTTGGCTGCAATGTTGGAATGGATAATGCCCTGTCTTAAGGTGAAACAATTTGTAGAATTATCTTTGGAAACACTCACTTGTCCATTGTAGAATTGAAACTTATATGGAGTAAACTTGGCTCATTGCTAATTACAATTCTTTCCGCCGTTATAACTCTTGCTTTACTTGTTCAGATAACAAACTGTGTGAGCTTGCTGACCTAATGGTATTTAGTGCCAATGGCCCATAATCCCCATACACCAAGACCCTGGACTTACTAACCCATACATAATTCAAGGTAGGGGCCTGGTTGTCACAGGTGGCGCCAAGGTTAGAGCCCAGACCTGAGGAGAGCGGATGAAGACTGACAAACCAAGATAAGCAAGGAATGTGGGACCCTTCCTCAATCGTTTCTCAAGAAGTTGTAAATTGTGCCCCCCTGAAGCTATGTCAAAATGCCCCTAAAAGAAAACTTTGTACTGCTTCTGTATAAATAAAGCGGACAGCTTTCTTGCAAGGTCCACAATCATCAAGGAATCCTAGTGGTCCGTCTCTCCTTTCTTTCTCTCTTCTTCTTTCTACGCCTATCTCACGCACCCTTCTTGAGCTCCGAACTCTCGGCTGGAGCTGGACTCCGGCATCGGATAGGAGGTTGGGGTAAAGGAGGCTTATATGCAATAACATTATTTGGTCCAATATTGTCAGGAGAGTTAGCATTAATAGGTTCTTTTAACAATTTGATAGAAAATAATACGCCCGTATCTATTCCTGACTTGTACAATCTAAGTCCCCAATCACGGCCTCTCATCCAAGTCTCTTCTTGGTCGGTGTACGCTCTAGGGGTGAACTGGATTTTTAAAGGGGTACACCAGCCTTTTGTGTCAGGATGATTGGGATGGCATACAGCGGTGTCATCGTAATAGGAGGAAAGGAAGGTGAGGCCATTGACTGCTGTAGTTGGGTAGCTGAAATTGCGTCTGACTGTAATCAAGTCCTTGTTTTCTGAGTTTTTAATCCAGTCAGCAGTACCTGTAGTTTCACATCCCCAAGAAGCACAGAAATAATCAGCAGAGCCACCACATTTATGAAGGAGATGACGATCACGATGGCTTCCAGGGCACACATAAAAATTGGTGGCTTGGAGGAGAACTCGTTGTCGAGTGTCGGCACATCCAGGGTCAGGCAGTTGGTTAGACAGTTCAGGTGCTACAGAAAGTCCGAGGAGAGTACTAAGCCCCCAAGATTTGACAGCCCCAAGAGCAAGCTTACATAAGTCCAGAGTGAGGACTTCTGGCCACCATACATGAGGGGTGATCCGAGATGTTGACCAAACAATATCACGTCGCTCAGATAGCACGACCCAGGTGTAATTCCATGGTTGGTGTGGATTATGGAGTTGTGGTCTAAGGCTGTTAACAGTTGTCTGTGCCCATTGGGTCAGAATCCACAGGACCCAGAGGTTGTAAAGGGTCACCATCAACCACGTTCGTAGAAGTAGCAGCATCTGGAAAAGAAGGAGAGGAAGATGTCTCAGAGAGGGGGTTGGCCTCCTTTCTGGACAGCGATGAGTTAACGGCTCTAAGAAGCCGCTCTGGTAGCCAGCGTGGTTCTGCATTTTCCCTGTCATACATGCAGGCAGAGCCTCGTCCCCAGATAAGCACTGGGTCTGGTCCTTTCCATGCTCCTGTGAGGGGATCTTTCCACATGGCTAAGGCATGTGAATCCTGGGTTGTGGAATGCCAATGTCGATCAGCAGCAGATTGATTATTATTATCTAGGGTTAAGAAATTTATACTAAAAAGGGCTTATTCAATCTATTCCTGTGAGTAGGTGTAATAGATAAATCTGTGGAGAGTTCTAACTTCTTAAGCATATTTTTTAAGGTCTGATGTGTCCTTTCAATAATTCCTTGTCCTTGTGGGTTATGAGGAATGCCAGTAATATGTTTAATTTTCAGTTGAGAGCAGAATTGTCGGAATTTAGCTCCTGTATATCCTGGACCATTATCAGTTTTAATGCTGTTAGGTTTGCCCATAACTGACAGGCTTTGTAGCATGTGGTTAATAACATCTTTGGAAGCTTCTCCAGTTAGTGCTGTGGCATAAATAAAACCACTATAGGTATCCACTGTTTCATGGACATATTTGAGTCTGCCAAAGGATGGGAAATGTGTGACATCCATTTGCCATCTATCGTTTGGGATTAAGCCTCGGGGGCTAACTCCTAAATGAGGTACTGGAGAAAACTGAGCACAGGAGTTACAACTTTTAACAATTTCTCTAGCCTGTTCTCTAGTGATCTTGAACATCTGACGAAGTGTGAGTGCATTTAAGTGATGTAAGGCATGTGCTCGGTGGGCTTCAGACACAGAGGGATCTATGGTTAGGAAAACTAGCCGTGTGGCAGCATCGGCTTGGGCGTTTCCTTCAGCCAAGGGTCCCTTGAGTCCTGTATGGGCTCTCAAATGTCCTATAAAAAAGGAATCTCTTCTTTTTCTAATTAAGGATTGTATCTGAACAAAAAGCTGAAGAGCTGCAGAGGTGGTCTTAATATATGGAACTGTCTCTAACAAAGGAATGGAGTGGGCTATATAAGCACTATCTGTATATAAATTAAAAATGGTTGTTGGAAAACTTTTAAAAACCTGAAGCACAGCAAACAATTCAACTAGCTGAGCAGACACATAAGGGGATTTTATTGGGAAAGATTGGCCTTGAACGACGTAAGCAGCCGTTCCGCTTAAGGAGTCATCTGTAAAAATGTAATTCCTTTTTTTCAGGGGGCTATGACAAGTAACTTTGGGGAAAACAAAGGAATGATTTCTCATAAATTGTATTAAGGGGACATTTGGATAATGATTATCTATTGCGCTGGCAAAGGACGCACAGCTAACACCCCAATCATTATTAAATTAGAGTAGCCAGTCTACTTGTTCTGAGGTGTAAGGCACAATTATAATATCTGGATCTTTTCCAAAATATTGTATGGCTAATTTTCCTGCTTTTAAAATTAAGGTGGCTACGAGAGAAAAGTAGGTGGCAAGGACTTTGGCTGGTTTTGACTGTAGGGGCACCCACATTAGGGGGTGTCCTGAAGGGGACTTGTTCATTTCTTTTTGCCAGAAAACTCCTAAAGGGGCATGTGTCGTGGCACACACAATAAAACTTACGGGAAGAAGGGGATCATACTGGAAAATAACTTGGGAAGAAATGGCATCACTTATTGTCTTAATAGACTCTCTTGCTGCTGATGTAAGGGTGCGAGATGAAAAGGGATGAGGGTCTCCAGTCAGTAAATCATGAAGGGGCAAAAAAATTTCAGGTGCAATCTTTAAGTATGGCCTTAAAAATTGCAAATTGCCTAAAAGGGATTGAAAATCATGGAGGGTTTTTAGGGCAGATAAATCAAGACTAATTTTGGGTGTATAAATTTTTCCTTGATTTAATTGATATCCCCCCAAAATTACAAGGATCTTTGACTTGTACTTTCTCAGGGGCTATCAATAACCCATTGTTCTGAAGAACATACAGCATCTGTTCAAAGCAAGAGAAGGCGGCTGCCTCAGAGGGTGCTGCAATCAAGATATCATCCATATAATGCAGAATATAAATTTCAGGCAACTTATTTCTTACAGGTTTGAGAGTTTGAGCAACATATTTTGGGGCTAGGGTAGGGCTGTTTGCCATACCTTGTGGAAGGACTCGCCACTGATAGCGGTCCATGGGTCCCTGAAAATTTATCTGAGGGAGGCTAAGAGCAAAATGTAGGCAATCATCCGGATGCAAGGGGATGCTAAAGAAACAATCCTTGAGATCAATAACTATCTTAAATAAATTACTGCGTATTGCTATGGTGGCCGGGAGGCCAGGTTGTAAGGCTCCCATAGGCACCATGGCTTTATTAACCATTCTTAAATCTTGTAATAATCTCTACTTTCCAGATTTTTTCTTAATAACAAATATGGGAGTATTCCAGGGGGATAAGGAGGGCTCAATGTGTCCTGCAGTGAGCTGTTCCTGCACCAGCTTCCTAGCTGCAATAAGTTTTTCTTGGTTCAGCGGCCACTGATCAACCCAGACAGGCACACTAGTATTCCGTGAGATCTTATCAGCATGTCTGGATGGGGCAGGATGAACAGTGGTCACTAGGAAAAATTTTGTACGCTCTCATTAGGTGAAACTGAAAAGCCTAAACCTGTTTTATCAGATTTTTGTGTAACCTGTATTGGCTGTTTAATTCCTTGAGACTGTTTTCCTAAGCCCTGGCCAGGGAGAAAACCTTGTCTAAGCATCTGTTTTGTAATAGCTTCATTGGGGCTACACATGATGACATTCATTTGAGAGAGAATATCTCTCCCCCAAAGATTAACAGGCAATTCTGAAACAACATATGGTGTAACAATACCCAAGTTCCCTTCTGGATCAGTCCAGGTCAAGGCTTGAGAGCTTACTTGTGGGCTATTAGCCTGTCCTATGCCTTGAAGATGAGTGATTGAATTCTTCAAGGGCCAGGCCTTTGGCCAAAACCTGGAAGAAATAACTGGAGCATCAGTGCCAGAATCAAGGAGGCCTGTAAAAACTTTGCCATTTAACTTGAGAGTCAGGGTTGGCCGAGTATGAGGGGAAATTTTATGTGCTCAAAAAACCTCAGCTACACCTGTTTCATTACTCTTTCAGGAAGATTGATAGTAAGGATTGAAAAATTTTGGGAAAACGGGCAAAATAATTAACTGTGCCAATGGGAAACAGGGGGTGATAACTAAAACGCCTTCAAAGATTCTGGCAAGAACTTTTAATTCTCCAGTAAATGTTGGTTCAATTGGAGTAGGAATAATGTGAAGGCCCTTGTTAGCCAATGTAAATCGACCCACTGTTAAACCAAATGTATTAGGAGGAAGAGGGCCAAAAACACCTGCAGGTATAGCTTGTACGCCACCTTCTGGCTTTAATATTGTACTGGAGGAGGAACAGAGGTCCAATCCTGGGCTTTCTTTTGTGGCTCTCCATAATTGGGAAGTGCATTTTTTGTCTGAGTTACCGGCTGTGGTGGGAAGGTAGTTTGGGACGGGATGAACCTCACACCCCCGGGGTTCATCCGAGACCAGGGGGCTGGGAGCTGCCCCCGTCGGGAGTTTCTCGAATAGAAGGGAAAGAGGAGCCATCCATTCCTATCAGCGCGGGAGCGGCACTCATTAGCCCAATGGCGGCCTTTATGGCAGTGTGGGCATAACATAGATGGCCGTTCTTGAGAGCCTCCTTTTTGAGGACAATCTCTTTGAAAATGGCCAGGCTGCTTGCAGTAATAGCAAATGTTATTAGCGCCTGTTCTTTGCAGGGCTGCGCCTACAGCAAGGCAAGGAGTAGCAGCTCCAGAACAGAGACGGACGTATTCTGCCAGAGTCTTACTACGGTGGTGCTTTAATATCTCTTGGCAAATGGTATTAGCGTTTTCAAAAGCAAGTGTTTAAGAAATGGGCTGTCTAATTCTTAAGGGCCAAATAAGCGCTCTGCTGCCTCCGTCAGGTGGTTATAATTATGGTGAGTTTAGGTGATGAACCCACTTTATCTGGCAATCGCTTCCAAGCTGTAAGACAAACCTGACGGATCTGGGAGAGCAACCCAGTAGGGTACTGCATTTGTGCTTCTAAGGTGTTAAAGGGCTCTTTTCCTAAGATTCGTCTAGCTGTCCAATCTCAGGATTCAGGATGTTGACGATTTTTTGCCTCTACTTCTTGGGCTGCATCAGCTGCCTCGGACTTCCATAACACAAAATCTCCTCCAGAAAGGGAGGCTTTAGCTAAATGCACAAATTCTCTTGGTGTTAGCCAGCCTTCAGTATAGGATCCTAACAATGCTAGAGTAAAGGGAGCAACTGGGCCATAGGTAATAACTGCTGCCTTTAACCTTACTAAAATTTTTGCATCTAAGGGTTGGTAAACATAAGGCGAATGGGGTAAACGCCCCTGTGCTGGAACTTGAGGTCGCTGATTTCCAGTCTCAATGTCTCGATGGGTATCCGGCTCATGGCCTTCTGATTGATTTTCATCCTCAATGCCTCCCTCACTTCTTTCCTCTATACTTTTAGGTGGGCTTTGTTCTTTTGGAGGAAGGGAAGAATCCCTAGGGACTCTAGCACCACTACGGAGGGACAAGGGAAAGGCTAAAGCTTTTGGATTGGCATTGACCTCTGGTTTAAGTTTAAGTTCAGTTAATTTATTTTCTAAGACTTGCAACTGTTTTGTGAGCTCAACCTGGTTTTGCTTAGCCTTCACCATTTGGCGCAGAAAAGTGAGTTCATCTGCCATTTCTTGTGGCTCAGAAGCAGCTGGGGGTTGATTATAGGATGGTGGGAGAGAGAACGAAGGCATCTCCCTCTCCCCTGGGGCACTTGGTAGGGAGGTGTGAAATAATTTTGATGGGTCATGGTATTGATCAAAGTCACACTTGGCTGCTTCATTTTTTAAGGCAGCCTCCTCAGAGGGAGAAAGATTATCATGGGGAAAACCGCCAACTGTGGGGAGAGATGGATAGAGGCGTCGTGATTGGCTATCAATCTGAGAGCGTATAATTTCTGGGGCAGAGTGATCAAGGGGTTTTGCATCTGACTCTGCCTCCATATCTATAATGACAGAGGATGGTCGAGAAGCAGGGGAAGGTGAGGGAACAGGTGTGGACAGCCGAGAGTGGCTCTCTTTAAGAGATCGTTCTCCCTCAAAAGCCAGATTCTGTAAATCTGGATGTTGAGACTTAATCTTTAAAATATCATAAATCAAAGTCCAACAATTAAAAGCAGTAACAGGAATTTTCTCAGCTCCAAAAACCTCATAATAATCTTTAAAACAATCACCTACTGTACACCAAGTTTTCTCATCAATAGAAATGTCCTGGGGATACCAAGGACAAATCTGACCTACAAAATCCAAAAAGGTTTTGAGGTCTTTCTTTTTCACCCTAATTCCTCGTGTCTTGAATGATTCTATAAGACCTTGCAAGAATACTTCTTGTTGTGATAATGCTTGTCCCATCTTACCTTGGCTCCATAAGATTTGCACCGTGAATATTTCCCATGAGCTCGACTTCTGGTGGGTCAACTGTGAAACTGCTCAACCGGTGTTCCTTTCAACACCACGAGAGGCCTCTCCATGAATGATGGCACGGCGTTCTCTCTGTCGGTGGTCTGGACACATCCACGTTGGGCGCCAATTTGTCCCGTCCAGCAGGACAGTCAACGGGGTCGCAGCCACCTAGGAGAGTATGAAGGGACAAGAGACACAAAGAATGGACAGCAAGACAGTAGGTCTGATCAAGCTGTCAGTTTATTGATTTCAACTGAGGGTTTTTGTATTATTCAGTAACTAAGGCTCAGGGAAAGAGAAACTGGGACGCAAGCCATGGCCTCAAGACCGATTGTTCTTGAGCAGCCACCATATCAACAATAATAACCAGCATATCAATAATAGCATAGGTAATCAGTAACAAGATGTTGGTAAGTACAGCATCAATCACATTCTGAAACAGTTGCTAGGAACAATTGAAGCTAAGTGTGTGATTAGTTTCATAACTTCTTTCCCAAGCATCTAGCCAACCAGGGGTTTTCCACTGTCCCATAGGTCTATATTCAAAATGGCTTCAGTGTGGCTATAGTGCACGGCTCCTGACAGACATTGTCATGCCAGTGTGTAACTCTGTGTGTGTGTGTGTGTGTGTGTGTTTCTGAATGTGTGTGTGCATGGCATTGCCAGGGTGTTTGGGTGGGGCATTCATTGTGGTGCCAGGTTTCTTTGTGTGTGTAGCAGGCATTGTGGTCCAAGGGTGTGTGTGTGTTTGTATGTGTTTGTGAGGTATTGTGATGCCTTAGTGTTTGAGTGCAAGGCATCTTTGGCCAGTGTGTGTGTGTGTGTGTGTGTGTGTGTGTGTGTGTGTGTGTGTGTGATATTGTAGTCCTAGTGAGTGTGGAGGGGTCAGGCAATGTGGTGCCAAGCTGTGTTTGTATTTATATGACATTATGGTGCCAGGGTGTTTGGTTGGGACTTTCGTTGTGGTGCCAGGGAGTGTGTGTGTGTGTGTGTGTGTGTGATTGTGGTGCCAGGATGTGGGTTGTGTCTGTCTGTAGCATTCATTCCCAGGATATATGTGACATGAGGCCCTGGACCCTGGGCAGTCGGGAGGAGATGCTGGACCCTGGCCATGTTGCCCTTAGGAGGCAGCAGGAGTGGCTGGGCCTGGGATCCCCAGGAGCGGGGAAGGAGCCACGGGCGGCGCTGGTGGTCAAGTCCGCGGGGGTCTCGGGGGTCGCAGGTATCTCTGGCTCTGTGTGTGTTGGGGGGGCACTCCTTTATGTCCTGCATTTTCCTCGCAAGTAATTGCTTGTGATGCAAGAGGGACTTGGGAGCACTCTAACTCAGACGCCAACCTGTTTTTGGCTTTTGATTTCCTACCCGAGGGAAAAACGTTAGTGACCACCCCCCCACCCCCAAGCTCCTGGTTTCTCCTGTGTAAACGAGGCACAAGGAAGCCTATGCTGTTACTGACAATGACAGACTGTAATTAGCTCTCTCAGTTTTGGGATCAGGCTGTGAGCTGGGAGGGGGTCCTGTTGTCACCCCCGCTCCTGTTTCACAGATGAATATCCCATGCATGGTCCGAGGGCCCAGGGACTGAGGGATGGCCATCGGGACCCTGCTGTGAACACTTGAAAGTAGATGTTTATATCTGTGGGGTAGTTGGGTACATCGATTTCTCTGGACCTGCCTTGGGCAAAGCTTCCACATAGGTCCTTGGGTGGGCAGAATTCTGGTTGTCAGTTGCTTTATTGTTTGGGCAGTTTTCTTAGACTCTGCTGTGTGTGTGTGTGTGTTAGGCCACCTTTAGAGATGACTGAGGAAGGAGGTTACCTGTTCTGCCTTTATAAGACTACAAATACAATGCTCATATTTTTAGATGATCTTGCTTCACTGATCAGTACTAAATGAATGCTTGGAGAGTGTAAGTGATAAACAGGAAACACATAAAACATTGATGTTTTGCTCTGGGCACTTGGGGTTGGGGGTAAAGCAATTTTACTTGGCAGAAAACTGGGTATAAAGTGAAAAATGTTCATACAGCACTGGTTTAAAACATAGGGAATGTGGTTAATGCCTTGCCATGTAAACAGACGGCTAATGAACTTCCAACCGAACTTCATCTATGTTGATTGCATAGACCTGCAATTTTAAGTAGTCATGATGTTGATTTTTCTTTTAGGAATGTGAAATTCCATTTTAAGTTTTTTTTTTTAATCTCCAAATTCTGTGCATGCACAATCATTAGCTGGAGCAGTTTCAGCCTTCAGACCGCTTCGCTCTGGTTTTATAAGGAGTGCGATTTAGATCACGGCTGTCGTCACTGAATGGAAGTGTTAGTCGTACCTTGGTGTTGCTGAATCCACACTTGCAGGAGATGCAGTTGGTGCTCATGAAAATGAATCAGCTTGTTTACTATTGTGGGAGTTGTCATAAGAATTCCTGCCATTTGTGATTTGCTTATTTGGCTTCTTGCTGAGTAAGTGGTGCCTTGCGGGAGGGGAGAGTGGTGAGGGATTCCAGAAAATGTCTCTCCATTCACCTCAGTTGACTGGTTTGCTCTGAGCTCATCAGTGCTGCAGTGACAGCTTTTGTGTTGGTTTAGATCTATGTTGAGCTGAGAGAATTTGAGTGCACCTTGGCTAAGCTCCTGGAGGGGCCTGTGTCCCGGCAGCAGTGTGTTCTGAGGGCTCTGTGCTTGAGAGGATATAGATACGGGATCCCAGGGCTCCTGAGTTGATATGTTGCTGTGGAATGCTACAAGATAACTAATGAACTAAATATATAAATTCAGAACCTTTGCCGGTTAAGAATGGTTTGGCAGATCGGTGGAAAAAAAGGTGCTTTTCTGGAAAAAGTTTGTGTGAAAAGAATCCAACAATGTTTTGTATTTTTCATTGCTTTGGAAATGGCTATTTATAAGACTTACACCAACTGAACTTTTATGTATAAAATAGCACCATGTGACTTTTTAGAGGTCAGCTTTAAACTTTATTTTTGGTTTGTAGATTTAGAAGGTAAGGTGGGGCCCAGCGCCATGGCCTAGCGGCTAAAGTCCTCGCCTTGAAAGCCCAGGGATCCCATATGGCCGCCGGTTCTAATCCCAGCAGCTCCACTTACCATCCAGCTCCCTGCTTGTGGACTGGGAAAGCAGTCGAGGACAGCCCAATGCTTTGGGACCCTGTACCCGCATGGGAGACCTGGAAGAGGTTCGAGGTTCCCGGCTTCGGATCGGCGCGCATCGGCCAGTTGCGGTTCACTTGGGGAGTGAATCATCAGATGGAAGATCTTCCTCTCTGTCTCTCCTCTTCTGTGTATATCTGGCTGTAATAAAATGAATAAATCTTTAAAAAAAAAAAGAAGGTAAGGTGAATTATACCAGAAGTAACTTCAGAGAGTGCACATGACCTCATCATGAGGTGTGTAAGTGTGAAAGAGAAGCTGCTTCAGACACACACAAGGTGTGCAAACACAAATTAGGAGAGTTGTAATTTTGCATAGTCCCAAAGCACCCCTCAGATAAGGTATCAGATTATTCACTGGGATACATAAGACACATTTAGGCCTACTATTGCGAGTATCTTTGAATCTCATTACTTCAAGGCTTAGCATTTTATTATGATGAATAATACTGTAAGCTATATTGGTATTGAAGCATATGTGTTTTCACTTGCAACTCTGCATATATCTTGAGTACATAAATACCTTCCCAAATGTTTGGGGGCAAAAGTGTGGGATCACAAAGCCTTGGAGAGCTCTTGTTGAATGTGGATGGTTTGATTGGGAGCACACGAGCTGTGTCTAAGGAGCGAGACTTGTGGTGTCTGAGGCCAGGGGAATAAATGGCCAGACAGTCACCCAGATAAGCAGTGTGCTGGCAAAGGGAGCTGTCTGGCTGAAGGGAAGGAGGGATTCTCTTGCCGGTGGACATGTATAAGAAAGTCTAGGATGTATTCAGGTGCACAGGTTGGGAGGTTCTGCCTTGGGAATTCTTAGGCTGTAAATGCTGACAGGCCCAGTATGCAGAGGAAGGAAGGAGAGTGTGTGGAGAGCCGGCAGCCAGAGAACACTAACAATGCTTGACCAAGGGTGGGTGGGAGAGGAGAAATGTAGGAGAGGCTTTTCTTTGCTTCATTTCTGCTCTGGACTTTAGTTCCTTTGGATGACATTTTACTGAGTGAGTGAGGCCCTTGTAGGATTTTCCAGTGACAGTGTACTTGATAAACAAAGGATGTGACATTCACGTCCCTCTGCAGTGGCATTGTTGGTGTGTTATGAGAAAAGCACTTTGGGAGGAAGTAACCGGGTGTCAGCGCAGGCCCTGTTGCTGGGTTTCTCTGTGACTTTTGTCCAAGAGTGTGACCCCCCCATGGCTTTACTGTGAGTGTGTTTGGACTTCACCATGGTGTCTTGATCTTCTTGGGTCTGCCATCCCAGGCCTTGGAGGACAGTGTAGGGTCCATTCTTCTCCTGCCAGCAGATCATTTTCTCCTGACAGACCCTCAAGAGGGCAGGAGTGTGCTGTGCTGTGTTACACTTTTTTTTTTTTTGTATTGCAAAGTCAGACAACAGAGAGGAGGAGAGACAGGAAGATCTTCTGTCCAATGATTCACTCCCCAAGTGACTGCAATGGCCAGTGCTGCACTGATCCGAAGTCAGGAGCCAGGAATTTTGCTCCAGGTCTCCCATGTGGGTGCAGGGTCACAAGGCTTTGGGCCATCCTCGACTGCTTTCCCAGGCCACAGGCAGGGAGCTGGATGGGATTCGAATTGGAATCCCTATGGGATCCAGGAACATTCAAGGTGAGAACTTTAGCTGCTAGGCCACCATGATGGGCCCTGCTGTGTTACACCTAAGGAATGTATGCCAAAGCTGTCCAGCCCCTCTTGCATGGTAGGCCCTCTGCAGGACGCAGCTGCATTGCATGTTGCATGCTAGTCTATCAACATGTGGCATTTGAGGCACCTGCAAGAACCTCTGCTGAGTGGGTGTACATCAGGAAGTTGGCCTGGTGCCTGATGTTGAGTATTGTCTGTCTACCTGGAACAGTTTGTGTCTACTTTAAAAACTGAACAACAACTGCTAGAGCATTAGTTGAAGGGCAGAGACAGAGAGAGTGTGAGTGATCTTCCATCTGTTATTTCGTTCATAAAATCTCAAGAGCTGAGCAGGCCAAACCAAGGAGCTACAGTTTCCATCTGGGTCTCCTGTGTGGGTGACAAGGACCCAAGTACTTGAGCCGTCCCTTGCTGCCTCCTGAGGTGAGCAGTAGCAGGAATTCAATAAACCAGACTAGAACCTAGGCATTCTGACCAGGGATGAGAGTGTTCCTAAGTCGGTGGCTTAGCCAGCTCTGTCCCAATGGCATTGGCCTAAGGGAAGACTGCTGGTGATTGGATTTGAGCTTGGAACAGTGATGGGCAGACAGAAGGGGGCACCTGTCTGTGGGATGAATTTTTCTTTTAAGGGTTTATTTTATTTTTATTTGAAAGGCAGAGTTAGGAAGAGAGTGGGAGAGACAGTTCCTCTATCTACTGGTTCTTTCTTCAAAGCACCACACTGGCCAGAGCTGGGGTGGTCTGAAGCCAGAGGCCTGGAGATTTTTCTGCTTTTCTCACATGGGTGCAGGGGCCCAAGGACTTGGACCATCCTCCACAGCTTTCCCAGGCCTCTAGCATGCAGCTGGATGGGAAGTGGTGCTGCCAGGTTGGGACTTGAACTGGTCTTCATGTGGGATGCTGACTGTTAGGGAAGAAGTTACAGTTTGAGTGAACACATTTACACTTAGTATTATAGTGTTATGCCCCGGTGCTTTAACAAGTTTATAGAAAATGCATACTATATAAAAGCTGTGCAAGGATTTAAAATTCTTATGCATCAGAATAAATTTAGCTTTTAATTCTATTTTCCCACAACCTTCTAAGTATCCTCATATTAGGCAAATATAATAAAATTACAATTTATAGAAAATAAAATCGATGCTAATTAAAGAAGTATGAGTTAAAGACTGAGTAATATGTATCAAGTTTACTCGGGTTCTTATTGTAGAGGCTCTTGGCAAGTGAATGAGTTGATGAAGAAGATGGAGCGGGCTCGGCAGCGTGGCCTGGTGGCTAAGGTCCTTGCCTTGATCCCATATGGCCGCTGGTTCTGATCCCGACAGCTCCATTTCTTCTCTGTCTCTCCTCCTCTCAGTATGTCTGACTTTGTAATGAAAATAAAATAAGTCTTTTTAAAAAAAAAAGAAGATGGAGCAAGCAAGTAGATTAGGAGCTGAAGATCGCTATAAAGATGTTTTTTGACCCAAAGCTTTCACAGTCATAATTCTGTGATATCCTCCTAATGAGCAAAATGAAAACTTAAATGATGTCTTCCTCCCTGTGCATCATTCAGTTTTGCATATGGAAGACACAGCCAGTGCTGTTTTTGCTCCTGATTGGATAGGGCAGAAGATCATGACCAGCATTAGTTTGGTCAAGATAGGGTGTTTGAATGGTCCTACCTGGACAGTGGGTGAGATGGTGCAGTTTGGGGACATGACTCACAATTCCTGACAAGTTCTATGGAATACAAGTGCCTGTGATTATCATTAATCAGGAAGTCCCTTCTGCCTGCATTCTCCAGCATCTTTGTAAGCTTGCTCCAGTGTAAGCTTTCTGAACTCAAAAGTCAAACACTTGCTAACTTTGTTTCTTCTCTTGGGGAAAGGCCAACACTATTCTTAGAAAGTGTCCACAAGAGCACCCTGGGTTTGATTTAACACTCCTCAGCTTAGGTGGTCATCTTCTTGGAGCTGGAGGGACTCACTGGCTCAGCCCTGGGGACTTGGATAGCTTTGTTTGGCCTGCTTGTTTTGCCTTTCCTTAGGCTGGCTATCCTCCTGCTGTTTTGAATGTATTTTGTATTCCCTTTCTTTGAATTTAATGCTTAATTTCCCCCCCTTGTACTTAAGGCTGTGTTGGCTGGAGAGGGTGGTTAGGTGGTTGACCAGTTGTTCCTTTTTTTGGTTCACGTTGATTGGCTTGAATTTTGTACATTTCCTTATCTGATCTTCCTTTTGTGCTGGTTGATGTTTGAGTTCTGTAGAGGATCCTGATGTACATTTCCTTCCTTACTTTTCCTCTTTTTTGTGGTCTTAATGTTTTGATCACTGGGGTACGATGTATTTGAAGTTTCCCAATTCCTTAAAGAACAAAATGAGTTCATGTAGATTTCCTTCTTCCGGAGAATATTCCTCCCTCACTCTCACTTTTTGTCCTGGAAAAGCAGTACGTGGTGTGTTGTCATCCTGTGTCCACCGTGCCCCAGTGTTCCCAGCCTCTGCCTCTGCTTACCTCTTGGGCCTCTTGGTCGCTGACCTGGCAGCATGTCCCACTGTGCTCCTAGTGCTTGTGGACTGGTTAGTGGTTAGTAGTGGCTGACCTTGCCTGGTGTGCCATTTCCTGGAGAAGGTGGTTAGGGTAGGCACCAGGGAGGAAGGTGTTTGCAGTCTGTTGCTGTGTGACTTTTGAGTCTCTAGCCCTGTTACAAGCTGCTGTCAGATTTCAGACTTTGGCTGTTGGAGCTCATTAACTCCGGCCAACAGTAACTCTGGGTGGAGAGGTGTTGGTACACCTTAGAGAGTTTTTTCAACAGGGTGAGGATATTGAACTGTAGGAGGTTTCCCGTTCAGACTGCTGTTCGTGGAGTGGTGGGCGATGGGCTTCAAATGGTCGCTCACCTAGGCTTTTTGTCTTCTGTGTTACACAGCCTCTTGTCTTCCTCTTACTCATTCACTCACTCATTCGTTGCAGTTCCTTTTCTGTCCTTCCTGTTACATTTTGTTAATCATTAATCCTTTGATGTTATTTGGGCCATAAACATGTCTAGTCATCACCCTACCTCCTCCTGCCAGACAGAAGGGAAATTTTACTTGCTCTTCCTTTAAGGGGAAGGGTGCTCTGACCAAGGGTGATGTCATCCCCACGCCTCACCTTCAAACGCTACAAAGCTCGGTGAGATGTCTCGGTTTCTCACTTCTGCTCCCGTTTGACTCTCTTTGTGGAATAAGTGGGAACTACCATATAGTGGTTCTAGACTCATCAAGTCTGTTCCAGAGCACACTGATTTTTATTTTTTCAAATTTTTAAAAAATTTTTATTATGTTTTGACAATCTTTACATAGTTAATTAGGGTAAAAAGTTCAAGGGCTATAGAAAAGTGGGTAAGACTATTATTTCCATATTTTTTCCTTCATGTATCTGAGGTAAAGGGGGATATTGAGGGAGAAGCCCCATCCAGTTTGCCACAAACCCCAGGTCTTGGATGTGGGGTATGCTCTGAGATTTACACTGATTTTTAAAACTCTCTTTTAAATGTTGTATTTTTGATTATACAGTACAAGAGGCCCAGGGTTTTCATCCCTTCTGCCCTCTGCATTCCACCCCCATCCCATTTACCCTTCTGTTATTACAGGAGTGTAGTCCTTCAGCAACAGTCACAAGTCCATCATTCTGCTACTGAAGTATATCATGATATTTTTAAAAACGTTATTAACATAAAGAAGCAGGTCTAAGAAGATAACCGTACTTTCTTTCCTCTTTCATTCCCTTCCTCAATCTCCCCTTCCTTTTTTCCTTTAATTTTTACAAAGACATAGTTTCAGCTCACTGTATAATCACAGACTTAACTCACCAGTAACTATAATATTTAAGTAAAAAGTAAGACCATTATAATCACTGAAATATGCCAGTCTCAAAGAGATAAGCGTGATATGGTTTCTTTGATATGTGGCAGTTAACATAGGATACCAAAGAAGTATAGGCATGAAATTGGTATCTTGTGATGTTTTTAGCTATTGCTTATTACTCCTATGGAACTAGGATCTTTCTACCTTCTACACTGATTTTTAAATATTAAAATCCATTATTGGCCGTTTTCTTTTTTTCCTTCTTTAAAGTGTATTAGTCAGGCCCAGTGTAATGGCTCAGGTTCATCTACTCCATGGAATACTACTCAGCTATTAAAAAAAACAAAATGCAGTTCTTTGTGGCCAAATGGGCCAAACTGGAAACCATAATGCTAAGGGAAATGAGCCAATCACAAAAGGTTAAATACCACATGTTTGCCTTAATTTAAGATGATACGATGTTATGTATAACATGTTATGTTTTGAATGTTATATGTTGTGTATAAATTAAAATTGAAGTATAGGTGAGGTGGTCACAGAAGGTGGCTGGGAACCCGCATTTACTTTTAACATATGGGTTACTCATTACTATGTCAATTAATTCCATAATGATGTAAATTTTTGCTGATGGTATGTTGGAGCTTTCAATTGACTGGGATGATACTCTGCTGGCTCTGTCATCAGACCAGAGAGGGTATACCTAAGAAGCCGTTGAACTTGACGGGACAATAAGATGCTGGACTCTATGTTTGGTATACGCTTGTAATGGGGAAATCTCAACTGAACTTGAGCTGTGGTTATGCAACAAGGTGGAGGAATCCACCATGGTGGGAGGGTTTGGGGAGGGGAGGGGAGAACCCAAGTATCTATGTAACTGTGTCACATAATACAATGTAATTACTGAAGTTAAATAATAAATAATTAAAAAAATAAATAAATAAAATACTCACCTTAGGGGCACTAGTTCATATCCTGTTTTTTCTGCTTCCCATCCAGCTCCCTGCTTGTGGCCTGGGAAAGCAGCCGAGGATGGCCCAAAGCCTTGGGACCCTGCACCCACACAGGAGACCTGGAAGAAGTTCCTGGTTCCTGGCTTCAGCTCAGCTCAGCTTTAGCTGTTATGGCCACTTGGAAAGTAAAAGCAGTGTGTGCAAGATCTTTCTCTGTAAATCAGACTTCCCAATAAAAATAAATCTTTTTTTTTTTTTTTTTTTTTTTTTTTTAGAAAAGGTGTCTGATTAGGTTCTCTAGAGGTACAGAATTGGTAGGAAATCAAGTACGTGAAGGCGAATATACTAGGGGGTTAGCTCCTGTGAGTGTGGCAGCTGACAAGGTCCTGGCATGTTCACTCCACATCTATGTCAGTCCAGGGCCTCGGGACCAAGGGTGCTGAAGATGTGTCCAAGAGGGCGGGAGGTTGGAATGTCAGCCATGGGACTCCGGGTTTGGTCTTGGAGTCCAGATACCTGTACCCACAGCTGACATGTGAGGCAGGGGTCAGCTTGCCTCTGTGCTCACAGTCCAAATTGCAGTCCCATTCTTTTTCTTCAGATACCTGGCCATTGAGGATGCCCACCCATATGGAAGCCAGGACTGCGTACCCAGCACAGTCAGTTTGCATGCTAAGCTTACGTGGAAGCACCCTCACAGACACAATAATGCTGCCCAGGTTTCAGAGTATTCTTTACCTGGTCAGGTGGGCACCATAAAATTACCTACCCAAAAAAGCAAATACAGGAAGTTATAATAGTAGGGTGACTATTTGTGGCAGTTAAGATCTGGTTTGAGAAGCCTGTATCCCATATCTGAGTCTTTGAGTTTCAGGTTTCAGCTCTGCTTCTGATTCCAGCTTCCTGCTAATGTGCATTCCGGGAGGCCGCAGATGACCAGCCAGATACTTGGGCCCCTGCCACCCAGATGGGATACCTGGGTGGAATTCTTGCCCTTGACTTCAGCCTGGCTTAGCCCTGCCTCTTGTGGGCATTTTGAGGAGTGAAACAGTTAGATGGAAGATGTCTTTTCACTCTGTCAGTTGGCTTGCTCAGCTTTCAAATGAAAATGAAAATACATAATAAAAATGTAGGAACTACATTTCAAAGTGTGAGCAAATAAAATAGAAATAAATATATTTTTTAAGCATGGGGGTTGTGTAGGAAGAAATCTTGTGGATTACTTCGTGTGTGGGTTAGTTTTTGGAGATCTTACCCTGAAACTGTGATGTAAATGTCACTTACCACGATTTTTAATAGTTAGACTTTTCTGTGAAGTGTAATTGCTTAATTTCTAGAACAACAGCATAGAATGAGCACTCTTAATCTGAAATTCCAAACTATAAACTGTTGGAGGATCTGAAAGGTGAGCTGATACCCTGAGTGGAAGATTGTGCACCTGAGCTGGGGCAGGGTTCGCAAGCTGAAGGTACGCTAACAGTACTGCAGATCATCTCCTTCGGCTGTATATGAAAGATGTGTGTAATGAATTTTATATTTAGACTTGGGTCCATCTCTAATATATCTTGCTGTGCAAGCAGGAGTTTTAAAAAGTTAATGAAAAAATTTGAATTATCATTTAATTCCATTTTCTACAAGCTTTTACCCCCCTCCCCATACACACTTCACTTCAGAATCCCCAAACCTCTGAAATCCAAACCTTTCTGGTCTTAGGCATTTCAAATAAGGGATTTCAACCTGTACATGCAGTTTTAAAGTTGTCTGCAAATGTAAAAAAAAAAAGGCCAGGTGAGTTAACTGAGTGTGTATTTAAAAGCTTCAGCAGAATATAAAACCATCTTTAACCTTCATGAATAAAGATGCTTGTACTGTGAGGATTAAGACAATTGGGCACAATTTTCCTGACAGTAGCAGCATTGCACCCATTTGCTGCTATTAACCATTAAGATGAGATCAGTGTGTGGGAGGTGCCTAAGATTATTGTTCAGAAGGTGAATTGTGACCCCGTAGATAAAATTGAACATGAGAGAAAATGACCTTAGAGTGAAATATTCTGGTGGGAATGGGACAAAAACCTTGTGTCTGTATTTGTGAAGTAACAAAGTTAAAATAGCTCTTGTTGGCTTCCAGTCAGCCTGAGAGGCCACAGAATCAACTCACTGAGCATGACAAGCTCTTTACATTTCTGCACCCTGAGTCAGTTCTAACATGATGTTGCTTCCTTTAAAATAATGATTAAGCAAGCCTTCAAAAACTCAGAGCTAATGACGTTCGTATTCAGACCGCATCTGGGCTCAGGTGGTCTGGTTTCAGTCCCACCCGTGCTAGTTCCTTACCTTGTCTGTGGCTTGGTTTCCCAAATAATGACTCCTGAACCTCACTGGGTGACTGGAAGATATAGATGCTATTATTATTGTCATTGTTTCTGTTACTTGAAGATGTTTGAATAAAAGCCTAGTATTGAAAGTTTAAGTGAAGTAACTCATGCATTCAAGTACTTGAATCTCTAGAACACATGTCCTGTGTTCCTGGGGAATGGCCTGTCTGGCCTTGTCATGGAACAGGTCTTTCCCACAATGTCCAATGTGGGCAGCAGGGGCCCTCCGTGAAATCCAGCTGTGGCTTTGAGTGATGTCCCATGGTCTCTACCAGGTGACCAAGTGGGACCTTCTCAGGTGGGCACTGCTTGGAAGTGTAGAGGAGCAAGTGCTCCTTGAGCAAGGCCACAGTTTCCCTGCAGGAGCCTGGAGTTGAAGAGGTGCTTTGCACTGATGCTCCTCTGTGGGCACATTATTGCTTTGGATGTCAAGGTTGAGCCTCCAGGTGCCCACTCTGAGATAAATACCCGCGTGTTGGTTTTATCCTCTTTCTATTGATTCACTCTGTTTAGTACCTCTCCTCCTGAGGTCAACTTCCAGATCAGACTGCTGTACCCTCATTGCTTTAAGAGGCAAGGGAGCCCTCATGCTTTGGTTCACTAGTGTCTGCCATGGCGGGGCAGGGCAGGGCTGGGTTGAAGCTGGGAGCCAGAAACTCTGGTTTGCTGTGTGGGTGACAGGAATCCAACCACTTAAGCTTTCACTGCTGCCTCCCAGAGTGCATTAGCAGGAAGTTGAGTGGGGAGCCAGAGCCCACATATGCAGGCCCCAGTCTCCCAAGGGTTAACTCCACAGCTTAGCTTGTTTCTCACAGGGTAACAGGATGGGCAATTTTGGCCTGATACATCTAGCCACTGGCTTAACCGCAAGTTCCTGCTTCCTATTTGTCAAGTTATCTGCCAAGGGATTGGATAAACACTGGGAGGAACTCAAGGGATTTAGGGTGGCCACTAGAGGATTGGATAGACACTGAGAGGAACTCGAGGGATTTAGGGTGGCCACTTGAGGACTGGATAAACACTGGGAGGAGCTAGGCAGAGCATAAAAGAAAGCCTGGAGTTTCAATAAAGATCATTCACATTCGGCATTCTCCTGACAAGAATGGTCCACTGTGTGTTGTCTTTTTTGTAACCATAGTCCCTCCGCTCAGCTCGGGGTACATGGCGACGCAGGCATTGCCACCACACATACTCCAGTGTGGGTGTGGATGTCTTAATCACTAGGCCAGATGCCCACATCTCTTTTATTCTGTGTTGCTGTCATCTCTGTTACTTTCCTCCATTTCCATTGCCTGGAGGGAAAGCCTGGCCTTTTCCAGATGTCATCAGCTAGTGAGCACACCTATTTCTGGCCTGGACCTCAGCATTCCCAGGAGAGAGGAGTTGAATGCTGGGACTGTTACAGACCTCTCATGGGCTCATCTGCTCTCCTGTGCCCATGTTGGCCTCACCTGGTTCTGGATTGGGAGCTTAGCAGACAGGAGGGTTTCAGAAGGTGCACCTTTGGCTTGTCAAGGTTTATTGAAGCAAAAAGGCAGTGTTCCTTAAAGTGATGTTTTAGAACTGATAGTCTTAGAATAATATTAGGACATATTTTCTGTTGCCTGGTACACTTATTCTAGTAGCAATTCTTGGAATTCTGTGGCCATTAAAGTAGCCTGGGTAGTATCCCAAATCTGACTCCATTTATGTAGTGGCTAGTCTCCATGCTCACTGTGTGTGGAAGCTACTCAGACATCTTCATCAGGCAGTGTGTGTCCACATGGCTCCATGAACTCATGCCCTTGGAATTGTCAGCATTAGTTGGGTTGTATAGATTTCTAGTCTGTTCTGATGGACTGCACATTTCAAGCAGGCCTTAGAAGGTGAACTGCTGTATGCTTTCCACTTGCTACCCTACCCTTCTGCTGTTTTCTTGGATGTAGTCACAAGGAATGTGTGAGCAAAACTAATCTCGAGACATGACAGAAGCAAGGCTTACATCATTGATGCCTGTGCAGGTTTTCCTTGTGTTTCCCTTGGAGGAGCCAGCCTGGAGCAGGGGTGGCACAGGTGTTGCTGATGCGTATGGCACCGTGGCATGGGAATACACCCAGGAGGGAGAACATTGGGCTTGGAGTTCAGTTAGCTCTTTGTTACTGGCCAAAACTTACCAAGAAACAAGATTAATTGTTTTCATTAAAAAGCAATGTGACAAATGAACATGTGAGCATGCATGTGTTGTCTTCTACACACACACACACACACACACACACACACCCTGCTGTCTTCTGTGGTGTTGTCTCTTCTCCAGGCGTCTTGCTTGGTGGTTCATATGTTGTTACTTCCGCTTTCCTCTTGTGTCTGTGTGTCCACTGTGTCCTGTGAATGTGGTGGCATCCTGTACTTTTTCCAGCTGAGTGTCCACTGCTTTAATGCACTTCCCTGTCTCCTCTTGTCAGTGTCCTGGATGGGAAGCAGGGCTGATGGGATTAGAACTAGCACCCATATTGGATCCTGGCCCCTGCAAAGTGAGGTCTTTAGCTGCTAGACTATCTTGTGCTGGGCCCAGAGACTGCGGCTTTTTAAAAGAATTGTTTTGCCTAATTTTCAGACCTACAAAATGTAGAGAATTAATATTTTAATTATTTTACCCGCATCTAATTAAAAAATTGATGGGAACTCAGATACAAAAATTTATTTGGGACCTTCTGCAGGTTTGTTGATTTTGACCTGCAAAGGGATGAAAACTCTAGAATAGTTGCAGAGGGGCCATCCGGATCATGATGTGTTTGCTCACACTGATGCTCAGCCTTGAGGGTGAGCAAGGTGACCATGCCTAGTGCTCTGACTAGGCCTTTGGGTCCTCCCCCTGGAACTAGGAGAGCCTTGGAAATTATTGTGCTAGTGGGGGAGGGGCTGACAATGGCTATAAAGGTTTATAAAGTCAGGAGATGGACTGGAACATTTTGTACTAAATGCATTTTCATTTATTACTTATTTTGGTATAATGATACACATTTTTAAAATTTCAGATGCATTTACAACTGATGTTCTGCATTGGACTGATCGGTTCAATTTACTGTGTGTTTGGCCAAACAGGTAAAAGAAAGTTTTCTCAACTTTTCATTCTGGTACTGGTGTTTTGTTTTGTTTTGTTTTGCTTTTAAATATTTATTTGAAAGCCACAGTGCGAAAAAGGGTGGGAGAATGAATGTTCTTCGAACCACTGGTGCTCTTCAACTCCCCAAGTGGCTGCAGAGCCATGGCTGTGCCAGGCTGAATCCTGGAGCTTCATCTGGATCTCCTGTGAGGTCACACAGGCTCAGGTACTCGGGCCATTCTCTGCTGCTTTCCCAGGTGTGTTAGCAAAGACTAGATCAGAAATGGAGCAGCGGGACTTATTTCTCACATGGAATGCCAGTGTGTGGCAGATGGTGGCCAACCTGCCATTCCATGATAGCAGCCTCTTGTTTACACTCTTGACCGGGGCTACTGGAGAAAACTCAAGTCCAATGTTGCCACTCCCCTGGAAGTCCCACAGTGACAGCATGTCCTCAGACTGAAGGGCAAGGGGCCTCCGTGGCCAAGCTGCCCCCACTCCAGTCCTGTTGTCTGGCTAAAGGCTGAGCTTACAAGCATGGATTAGACAGGAATGGCTGAGTGTGCAGAGAAGTCCCGGCAGGTAACGTGTCTACAAGTAGATCATGATCTGTTTGTTCCTGTTTGGAGTCCAGCCCAGGAGCAGTGCCTTGCTACATGTAAAAGCAGTGGGAGGCTCCATCAGGGAAAACATGTTGGTCTACGTGGATTACACAAAATTACCAATGACAGCAAGAAAAACAGTATGTTTCAGAATGTGATAAATCATACTAGAAATTAAACAGGCTTATACCTTAAGTAATGTGAACAGAAATCAATAAAAACAATAAATGTGACAATTGAAAAATTTGCAAGCAAACACAGAACTTAAAAAATAAGTGACCAGTAAACATGAATAATTGAAACCTTAAATAACTTGACAGTTTGATGCTTTCTTTATGCCTAGTAGTAAAATTATAATATATTTTTACATTGTATTTTGTTTGAGAGGCAGAGATAGAGTCAGACAGGCATAATTGAGTTCACATGTGCTGTTCTACCACCCAAACTCCCACAACAGCAGGAGCTGGACTGTGCCTGATGCCCAGAGGACAATCCAGGTACTCAGTGTGGGTTCAACTCAAGTAGTTGAACCATCACCACTGTCTACCAGTGTGGGACATGCGTGTTTTAACCACTGGACTCAATGTCCATCGAGGAGTAACATTTGTGACATTAAGTACTTGGTATTGGAGGTTTGGTGAAATGGTGTTAATACATGGCATGTGAGAATATTAATAGGTATATTACTTGAGCAGAAATTAGGATGTATTGAGAAGTGTGAAAACATTAATATAATGTTTAGTACGTCCCCCTTTTGGAATGTCCAGTGTGTATTTTAGATATAAGTGGTTGAAATGGGTGCTGTGGTGCAGCAGGTTCAGCAGTTGTTTGAGAACCCATATCCAACGTTGGAGTGCCTATTTCAGTCCCAGCTATTACACACCTGGTCCAGCTTCCTGCTAATACATCTGTGGGAGCCAGTGATGGCGCACATAATTGGGCCCCTGCTGGATTCCTTGCTTCTGACCTCAGGCCTGGCCTAGTCCTGGCTGCTGTTGGCCTTTGGGGAGTGAACCAGCGAATGAAAGAGCTCTATTTTTTTTCTCTCTCTAGGGCTTTCCTGTAAATAAATAAATCTTAAAAACAAAACAAAAACAGTTCCAGAGTGCATGCATAAATGTGCATGTTCACAATATGCGTGTGTGTGTGCATGTGCAAACCACTGTGTATACGGATGAGAATGGTATATGTGTAGATGAGTGTAGTGTGTTTTATATGTGTGCTGGACATATGTGTATATGTACAGTAATTGTGTGGCTGTGCATGGAGTCTGCACATGTGAACAAGCATGTGTATCGCACACATACATGGAATTGTCTCAACATTAAGTAGGATATATTCAAGTAATGAGATGCTGTATAATAATTACAAGGTATGTTTTTGAAGAATTTTTAATCACACAACAAAATATTTAAAAAGTGACATATTAAATGCTATGCAAATTGTGTCATCAGCTTCATTTAAATGGTCTGTGTGTGCTTGCTTCCTGTTGTCTCTGCTCAAGACAACAGCTGGAATGAAGTAGGTGGCAGGGGTGAAGTGGTTATCTGGTAGTGGTGTAGATGACTTTTTTGTATTTATGGTTTTAGGAATTTTTCAAATTTCCTGTGGATGAGAACATGTGAAGTTAATAATCGGGAAAGAGATGACAGCCAGTCCTTCTTGTGTTTAGTGTATGAGAGGCATGCTGCTCCCTAGACAAGTTCAGAGACATTTAAGGACACACTGAACAGACCAGAGCAGCCCTGGATCGGATCAGTGAGCACCTCAGTGGCTTCATATCCTTAAAGGAAGGTCCCCAGGGGTCATTTTGGGTAACTGTGGGCCCTTTACCTGATTGTAAGAAAGTGTAGGACATTTGTGACCATCCCAAATGACAAATTTTGAAATTTGTGCCTTTGAAGACAAGGATGTAAATGTACAGAAGGTACTTGGCTTTCATATGGAAAACAAGGAAGACAGCTGTCCTTCCATGGCTTGTAGTACCACTTCTGGGATCAGTTGGTGCCTTCAGTTCGATAACTGTCATGCTAACTCACACAGCATCACTTGTTTCAATGATCCTATTTCATTGTATTCTTTCTGCAACTTCATGGAAAATGGTCTGTTCATTTTCTTGACAGATGAAAATAGATGTATAAAAGCCAACGCTAAGTCCTGTGGAAAATGCATACAGGCAGGCCCCAGTTGTGGGTGCTGCATGAATTCAGTTAAGTAGATAGCCTCCTGTTTAAAATCTGCAGTCCTCAGGTTTCTGATGTGTATTATATAATACGTGATGGCCAAGAACTGTGCCATTCAGCATAGCAGCCCATGGGCCCTGAGACTGTGGGGCTCTTTTAAGGCTGCTCAAGCTAGCAAAGATTGTGTGCACCAAGGCTTACCTTTCAGTTCTGTTTCCACAAACTTCTTGCAATACTCTTGTTTGGGTGTTAGAAATTGAAAATTGCTATAAGTTTCAAATATGTATTGTACTTTATGACTTAGTATAAAAGAATCATTAGTCATGTTGAAATAACATAATTTTGAATATATGCATATATGCATGTTTTAACACATCATTTTAGAGTTAATTTTCCTTTTTTTGTTGTGAATGCTGGATAGGTTTAGAACATGTGTGGTTCACCTTTAGGACATGTGTCATATTTGTATTGGGTAACTTTCCAAAGTAATTAAGCTGTTTGTTGTAACTTTTCTGGGGTGTGTGTGTGTGTGTGTGTGTGAATAAATTCAACTTCCTGGCGAAGTCTGAGTTAAGATAATATAGAATTGATTTGTGTCCTTAAGAACCTGCTGTGGTTGGCATTTGGATTCTACCCCTTCTGTCATTTTTAACCCTTTCCTTGCATAGGCGCTATTATCAGAACAGGAGGTAGAGAGGCCAGATCAGAGGTCAAGCGGTTTATTCACAGAATAAACAACTGATATCAGAAGATAAAAGCATAATTTTTTATCAGGCATTTGGGCCCACATTTTAAGTACCTATTTGTTTTTGTTGCCATAGCTGCTCACATAATCAGATTTGTGGTTTGACCATGGAAGAACATTGAGAAACTTTGTTTCTTTACAGAATTTTTCTGTTGACACTTGGTGTTTTCTTGCGAATGGTGTCCAGGGTTGTATTGGGATGACACGGCGTGGGATTGAGTGGGTGGCATTGCAGGGACAGCGACTGCCTCTGGGTCTAACACAGAGCTTGCCTGACTGAGGAAGTGGAGGTGGTGCTCGTTGTGCTACAGGATTCACTCAGGCATGGGATGTTCCTAAAAATTCAGCTTCAGAGTTTTGGGACATAATTTTTAAATGATTAAAAGCTCTTTCAGAATGTATTCTTAAAGTGTCTGAATTGGCTGATACGTGGGAAAGTATAATCCCCACTTAGATTTTGTGCTTTGGGTCAGGAGCTATTTCAGAGCTGAAGCTTTAGTCCCAGCTTTGAGCCATTTGTATCTTGGTCATCTCTTCCATCTGTTTCTCAAAAGTGACCTTATTAGTGTTGTGTTTGACTTGAACACTTGTGAAGTCATTGTTCTTTTTGTTCTGTTTTTGTTTGAAAGCCATAATTAGAGACAGAGTGAGATGTTGCATTCCATTGGCTGATTCTACAAATGGCCACTGAAGTCACGATCCCGCAGCTTCCTCAGGTCTCCCATATCAGTGCAGACACCCACGTACTTGGGCTATCTTCTGCTTGCTCAGATGTGTTAGCAGGTAGGTGGATCAGAAGTGGGCAACTGAGTTTTGAACTGGTGCCCATATGGGATGCCTGCAGCATAGGCTTTACCTGCTGTGACACAGTGCTGGCCCCTATTTATTCTTTACATTTAAGTATCTTCACTCATACTTTATGTAAAAGTCATGAAATTGGTGTGTAAGAACAGATACGATTATCATGCCCTTACTTTTCCCTCCATCTTCATATTACTTAAATTGTTTCAGAGAGAGACAGAGAACTGTAATCTGCCAGCTCCTTCCCCAAATCCCTGTAATCATCAAAATTGGGCTGCACTGGAGCTGGAAGCTGAGAACTTAATCTAGGTCTCCCATGGAAGGCTAAGGCCATCACCTGCTGCCTCCCCCAGAGTCTGCATTAACAGGAGACAGGCATTGGAAGCTGGAACCAGGCATGTCAGTGTGAGATGAGGGCATCTTATTCGATAGACAGAATGCCTGCCCCGTAAAATACTTTGATTTAAATAATTTCTAAACACTTAAAATGATAGCCAATACTTAGAAACTTTTTCTGACTCTCAGGATTAATTAAATCAGTGTTAAATATCTTAGTCTCCTTTTTGAAGCACCCATCACTAACTGAGATGTGTTTATGCTGCTTTGCTTTTCCTTAACCTACAGTTAAAGTCCAAAAGTTGTGCTGAGGGAGGTGCTGTGGGATTTTATAAAGACACTGCTAGGGGAAATTCTGGGAAACTGCCTGATACTTGGGTATGTAGGTTACCAGTTGCTGTCAACTGTATTCAACACATGGTTTCACTGAGAAGTTTATTTTTTGAATTCACAAACGGAACATTTAAAACAAACACTTAGGTCAGTTCTTGAAAGAGGTGTTACTTTCTCTGGAATGATTTTGTTTTTAAATGAGCACTTTAATGATTTGAGTGAAGGGAGTGCTTTATTTACAAGCCAAGGGTGAGATGCGTCATATGTCCCCCTTTTACTTATATTTTCATGTGTTATTTAGACCTTTCTACAAGAAGGAATGCCTACTTCTGCACGGTGTGATGGTTTAGAGGCCTTGAAAAAGAAAGGCTGCCATCCAGATGACATAGAGAATCCCACAGGTTCCACAGCCATCAAGAAAAATAAAAATGTCACCAATCACAGCAAAAGAACAGCAGAGAAGCTGCAGCCCAAAGACATCACTCAGTTCCATCCACAGCAGCTGGCTCTGCAGCTGCAATCAGGTGAGACCCAGCCCTCTGCCTCCTGCTCTGCCTCAGCCTCCATGGAGGCCCTCAGGCTAGCCAGACAGAATGGCTGAGAGTTTCAAAAGCACAATTCTTAAGATTTTCAAAAGGACAATGCTAAATTTTTGTCTAAGATGAAGTAAGTTCAGCAAGTATTAATTTGACTTCCTATGTTTCACAAGTGTTTATTCTCTTTCTATTCAGTAATATAAAAGCAACATTTTAATGTTTTCTTTCTGTTGTTTTTTAATATTACTGGAGTTCTATTATCTGTGGCAGTGCTGGAACTCAAAGAAAACTTGTGTGCTGTCTCTGAAGCCGATGCCTTTGTGCGCAACCCTCCACCCCTTTCCCCACATCCACGCCCAGTCGGCTGCAGCACACCTGCTGCTCAGTCTGACACACCACAGCCCATGGATCCTGTCGGGACTCTCTAGCCCCTCTGTACCCAGCAGAGCAATGTGCTTCCTTCAGAACATGGCTCCTGACTGCTCTCATCTTCACCAATGCTTTCCAAGATGCTTTTTGTGTCTTTCTATTCCCCCACTCCCTTTGCAATCCACTTGACAGAGTGGTTTTCCTTGAGATTTAACAATATTTGCTTTCTTTTCTCCTATCTGCCTACCACGAGTTTCTTCAGACAGAATTTAACAGTGGTACATCTAAACCTCTTATTCTCCTGTTTCTGGAGGGAATGTGCCTGACATCTCTTTCTCTTCTTTTCCGTCCTCATCATTTCAATTCATATCCTTGTCACCTCCCTCTTGAATGTTTCCTATTATTTGTTAACTAGCTTTTCTATCTATAATACAATTTAAAGACTATTCCTAAGTTTTCTAAAGTAAAAATAATATTTGGTGACTGACATGCATGTGGTGGCTTCCTGGGACCAACTCCTGAGGTTTGCTAAAACTCCAATCTCCGTCCATCCTAAGTCAGTTAGGAAAGTTAATTGTTGAGACACAAGCTACCTAGTATGGGTTGGGCATGCTGTTTATTTCATCTTTGTACCCGCAAGGCCTCGTGTGTGAAGTATTTGTTGATTGAAATTGAGTGTAGACTCAGTGAATTGTTTCTAGAAATCTCCAATTTTTGTTGATTTTCAGTGTTTGCCAGGGTAGACAGATTTGCTTGGTTTTCTCTATTTGCTCTTTTTTTGAAAGATTTATTTATTTTATTACAAAGTCAGATATACAAAGAGGAGGACAGACAGAGAGGAAGATCTTCCATCCAATGATTCACTCCCCAAGTGAGCCGCAATGGCCGGTGCTGCGCTGATCTGAAGCAGGGAACCTGGAACCTCCTCCAGGTCTCCCACGCAGGTGCAGGGTCTCAAAGCCCTGGGCCATCCTTGACTGCTTTTCCAGGCCACAGGCAGGGAACTGGATGGGAAGTGAAGCTGCCGGGATTCGAACCGGCGTCCATATGGGATCCCAGGGCGTTCAAGGCAAGTACTTTAGCTGTTAAGCCACGCTGCCGGGCCCCCATCTTAAGCAGATATGTATAATTGGTAAACGCTACTGGGAAAGCCCAGGAGCCCCTTTCCTCAGCTTGACCTGGAAAAAATATATATATATATATATATATATATATATATATATATATATATATATATATATATATAAAACAGGGAAGTTTTAAGGAAGAAAATAGCTAAAACAGCAGAGAATACAGTGATGCAGATCATGAGTGAGGGAAAGAAGAGAGGGCCAAGAAGAGAACATAGGCTGTGTTCTGAAAACCATAAACCAGGGCCCACGCCATTGGTGTAGAGAGCCAAAAATAACCTTGCAATCATTTCCTGAAGAATCAAGATGGCAGAATAGAGTAAGGACATGTTTAAACAGATGGAGAAATATTAGCCAGAGTGAAGCATAGAAGGCACATTCCAAGAAACAGAAGAGGACAGAACAACAGCAGAGAGGTACCTGGAGACTGACAGACACAGAAAGGCAGTGGATACAATGGTGCAGTGTTGCAGTGACTGATATCCCAGCAGCATTCAGCTAATGGTGATCTGAACTCCACTGGCAGAGGTAAACACAGACAAAGAACAACCCATCCTGCTGGTCTGTTTGATTTGACCAGTAACAGAGAGAGAGTGGCAGACCAGATGGGCGGTGTGGGAACAGGGTAGATGTTATAGCCCAGTCCACCTCCTAATGCCAAATTGGGCGCCATTTTGTTTATGGAGGCAAGGGCTATGGGGCAGGATTGCGCATTCACTGAGCTGGGAGTGAACTCATTTCTGACTCAGTGAACTACAACATGGCATCCTACAGGTTCCACTTAAGAGAGGTCTAGGTAGCCCTCAGATCTGATGGCAAACAGATCAATAACTCTAGCAATGGCACATCAGGTGCCATTTCTTACAATGTGCCAAAGAATTTAAGACTACAGGGGACAACACTGAGCTGCAAATGCACTGAGTTCAGCAAGAACTCACTGGGCTCAGTGCATTGCACTGGTCCCAAGGAAAATAATACCAACTATGACTACATATGGGTCAAAATAGGTCTGTGTGGCGCCCAGACATAATGGCCAACAGGTTCTGGCAAGATCAGCACCAACAACAACCTAGCTATAGAGGACTCCTAGTGTCTCCCTAAGCCTGGGACCTGTTCCAACCAGAAGTGGGAGAAAGGTTGTACAAACAATGGTGAAGCCTCAGCAGTATCATAGGAGGTGGAGTGTGGTGAACCAAGAGCTGGGGCTAGAGAGACCATGGTGGAAATTTAATATAAGAACCCAGACCTGGAATTCGCTGGAGAGAGTGGCACAATTGGCTGCAAACAAAGAGCCATGCAAGAACTGCAATAAGTAAAACCGAACTGTAGACCTGTGGGTGACATAGCTTAGAAACCTGCCCCAAGGAGAAGATTCTGCTAAACATAAGTATAATGATCAAGAGCAAATGAAAGGACAAAGGCAAAATGAATATTGCTGAAGACTCCCCTGCAAAGGAGCAAAACCCTATGCCAACCTCAGAGTTCACTGAGGGAGACATCGAGAAAATGGGCATACAGAGTTCAAAATAGTTGTTATAAAACTTCTTATCAACGAGAAGCATGTACAGCAGGCATTCAAGGAATTCAAGTATATCACACTGGAAATGAATCAGATGAAATATGATATATCAGAAATGAAGAATAGAGTGGAGCAAATTAAAAGTACAGTGGAGAGTCTCTAAAAGAGAATGAAGAAGGTAGAAGAAAGCATCTCAGAATTAGAAGATATTTCCTGCCACCAAGGGGAAACAAACAGAAAGCTGGAAGCAGAGCTGGATCAGGCTTAAAAAAAAGTATTCAAGAATTGAAAGACACTATTATGACACCTAATATAAGAGTTCGGGGAGTCTCAGAAAGTGCAGAAACAGAAGCTGGGTTTAAAAATATATTTAATGAAATAGTAAGGGGAGATTTTCCTAATCTACAAGAAGAATTGGGATACAACATCCAGGAGGGACACAGAACTCCCTACAAGAACCAAGGACCAAAAGCAATCTTCATCATAACATGTAATAATCAAGTTCTCTTCAAACATAAGGAAAAGATCCTTAAATGTACACGTGAAGAAATCAATTGACATGTAAAGGAATGCCAATTAAGCTCACAGGAGACCTCTCACAGGAAACTCTACAGGCCAGAGGTTAATGGAGCCACACATTCCAGATTCTAAAACCAAAAAATTGTCAGCCCAGGATAATGTACCTGGGAAAACTTTCCTTTGTCTTTGAAAATGAAATAAAATTCTTCCAAATTAGAGAAAATTTAAAAGAATATGCCTCTTCCAAACCTGACCTACAAATGATACTTCAAGATGTTCTCTTGACAGAGAAAAGGAATAGCGCCCACCAAAATCAAAGGCAAATGCAAAGAACATTCCAGTAAAATAACAGAGTACTAAATCAATGAACAACCCACTGCTAAAATGACAGAACCAAATTACGACCTATTTGTATTAACCCCGAATGTAAACGGCTTAAACTCATCAAGCAAACGTCATAGATTAGCAGACTGTATTAAAAAACAACACCACTCTATTTGTTGCCTGCAGGAGACATATCTCACCAACAAAGATCAGCAGAAACTATATCTCATGGATTTTGATATTTTTGGCTAGTTTCATCTCTTTAAAATTCTTTCTTCTGATTAAATTCTTGAATGACTCATAGATCATACAGTAGGTTCAGGGAGGTTCTTGATTTTCTTTTTCATTTCTTCAGCGACACATTAGTCATTCAGTAGCATGTTATTTATCCATGGTCTTGCTAATTTCTCTTTCTTTCTTCCTGTTGTTTATTTTATTTGTGACCTTTCATTTAAGAGGATGTATAGTAACTGTGTAATGGAGACTATCAAATCTAGCAGCATGTTATTCAACTTCATGGCATTGTAAATTTCTATTTTTCTCCTGTTGTTGATTTTTACTGTGGCTTTTCATTTCAGGGGATATATAGTAACTGTGTAATGGGGACTATCATATTCAGATGTGGGGATACAATGCAGTATGCATCTCTACTTCCAAAGATGGACTCCCAATGAAACTGTTTACTATATCATGACAATAGGATGCTGGACTCTGCCATTGTCCATGCCTGCAGTGATGGACATATTACTGTGCATGAAGAACTATACCATAGTAACTATATAGTGATGGAGGAGAGAATTGGGGAGAGGATATGGGAAGTCCCAGGGCCTATGGAACTGTACCATGAAATGATAATAATAAAAAGAAGTAAAATAAAAAATAATAACCTTGCATGTTTTAGGGAATTTATCCTGATTCTGGAGTGTAATGTACGCATTAATTTAAGCATCATAGGGATGTACTGAGTAATTGCCTTATTCTAGACATCAGGCTAGTTACTAAGGGTAAGATGCTGAGAAAGATAGGTGATAGTTCCTGCCTCACTTGATCTTACACTTGAGTTAGCAGTTGCAGAATATTATGAAAAGTGCTCTGTCGCTGTCCTGCAGTGATCGACTGGGTGCATGGAGTCGATAATAACATGCATGGACTACTGACTGGTGGTCAACAGCTGAAGTTTATTAACAGCACCAGATTTTTAAAAGAAGGTTGTCATGTAGGCCCCCAGAGAGAAGGAGCTTGAGCCATTTACATCTTAACAGCAAGGTACAGTTTCCAAAACGCAACTTGTTTATACCTAAACCTGTAAACCAGGTTTCCTGTTCATTCACCTTCATATCAATTGCTCCTGGCACCTTCAGGGGAGATGCAACTTGCTATGTTGTAGGAGGACATTGTGACCCTAAAAGGTCAGTGAGCACAGGATTACAGTTGGTTGGATAATATTTGGAGGAGAATAACCAAATGGCTACCTTGTGTATACCTTATTGGATATCATCTGCATATGTATATGAGAACACCTGGTGGAATATACAAGACAAAAGGAGTTCCAAACAAGCATTAATGGTTTTGTTGATAAGCTCAGCACTTCCTCCCTTATCCTATATGACCTTCAGAGTATAAAGTCTGATGCTACTAATAAACCTCGGCTTTTGACCATCAGTCAGGGTCCACGTGTTATTATCGGCTCCGTGCACCAAGTCCATCGCTGCGCTGCGGGACAGCAACACTATGTCTCCCACAATAGCAAAGATTCTGAATGTCCTTCTACAGTGCTCCAGTAGGGGAAGTACAAATCATCATAGGGTTCAAGTGTTCATTTATAAAGCAATACGGTTTGAGGGTTAGAAGCAGCTTTCAGGTTTAGTCATTTGCACCTGCAGATTGTATCTGTAATTTAGGCTTTAACCATTTGAAGAACAGTGCTGATGTGTAGGGTTTTTTAAAAATTTATTTATTAATCACATTGTATTATGTGACACAGTTTTATAGGTACTGGGATTCTCCCCACCCCTTCCAAAACCCTCCCACCATGATGGATTCTCTCACCTTGTTGCATAACCACAGCTCAAGTTCAGTTGATATTCCTTCATTGCAAGCAAATACCAAACATAGAGTTCAGCATCTTATTGTCCAGTTAATTTCAACGGCTTCTTACTTCTCTGGTCTGAAGGTACAGCCAGCAGAGTATCATCCCAATCAATTAAAAGCTCCAACATGCCATCAGCAACAATTAATAATGTTATGGAATTAATTGACATAGTATTGAGTACCCAATATGTTAAAAATAAATGCGAGTTCTTAACCACATCCTGTGATTACTTCATTGACATTTCAATTTTAGTTTATATACAGCGGGTTCTATACATCTTAAAACAGCTATAGATTATTGTTCAGCTGTCATGTGTCTATTTTCATTATAATATTTAGCCTTTTATAGCACTGAATTCAATCACAAAAAGGACATAGTGTGAGGATCTGGTGGCTTTTAGTTCCTGGGTATTTGGGGCTGAAATCATTAGACTTGCATCTACACTTGGGGTTGGAATTTTTCTTCCAGTATAGCTTCCTGCCTCCTTAAAAAAGCAATCATCCATGTTATTATTTTTTGCTTCATTTCCATGGGCCTGCATCTGTTAATGTGACTCTATCCAGTGTCACCTCATGCAGCTTCTGGCTCAGGAGGTAATCACTATGATAATCTGTGTCCTCTGCTGTGAACTGGCAACTGACTCACTCTCTTTGACATAGCATAAAGGACCTCACCTAGGATTGAGCACAGGACTGGGAGAATCCTCTCACACTGACAAGCAGTAAGAGAAAATCGGTTCAGGGAGAGGCAGCAACACAGAATCATAGACTTTGGGCTCTCCCTCCTATAAACTCTGAGTAAATCAGATAGTGTTAGCATCAACTACTGCTACCTAAAAGGGGAGCTGGCAAACAATCCGTGTCATACCTTTTTCTCCCTTTGTGGGATCCATTCCTCCCACCATTTTCATTTCACTGTGGATGCTCATAAGTCCCCAGGCTGCTTGCAAACTAAAGAGCATCCCTGCGTTCTTGATAAAGTCTAGATCTGGAACTTTTAGACTTTCTTTTATATTATTTCACTTCTATTTTTGTCCCACTCCCACCAAAAAGGAGCAATGAATGAAACTCACAACACATTGACTCAAAAAAAAAAATTGTATCAAGTACATTGTGAGGAGTCAGACTGGGTATTAGGCAGTTAGGGTGTTCTGGGTCCGCGAATCAATTTTCTCAAATATAAAATTGTATTTTCTCCACTATGTCTAAATTCACTAGAGCATATTTCTTCCAAGAGACAAGTGCATAATGAACATATCAAGAACATGCTTCCTCCAAGAAATAAGAATGAAATTAACATATCAGTTCCCCATCTAAAGTGCCCACCCAATTCCATCTCTGTGTAGTGTCAGACTGGTCTGTTTATCATTAGAATGAGACCGAGGAAGTTAACTGGTAACAACTTTTTGGGCCTTTTGTCCCAAAGCCATGTATCATGGAAACCATGAATTTTCCTTTGTTTTTAGAGAAACTCCTTTGAAGCAAAATTTTAAATGATGCCAACAGCCCCTGTGCACAGGTCTCCTTTCTTGAAGCCCCTTCCAGTTCCAAGGATGGGAGCATATTTTCTCCTTTCTTCTAACAAATCTTGCTTGAAAACTAAACTGTCTTCAAGAAAATGATTTTTTCCTTGGAGACAAGAATTGAGGTTGCTGCTGTATTTTGTGTCAAAAAGTCCTACAATAGTATGAGATTTAGAAAAAAAGAAAAAAGAAACTTCACTTTTAACAAAAGGCGATACAAAGCAAGGTGATTTTTCTTTATGGATACATCAATAGGAATTTATTTATTCTCACAATATGTCCAAGATTAAGTCTTTCCAGCTTTCCTGATCAGCTTTTTCTGTTGGTTCAGAAGTGTGGCAGGTTTAGAGGTTAAGAAAGAGTACCTGTTTTCTGTTCAGTTTGGAGAGCTTCAGGAAACTATAAGGGAAGTCCATGAGCATGTAAAAAGATTGTTGGGAGAATGAGGAATGTAGAGTGTTAGTGGGAAATGAGCACAGGACAGCCCTCACAGGGAAGCATGGTGAAACAAAAATCAAAAAGCAAACCAAGTGTGACCAGAGAGCTACAAAGAAGGAAAGAGAACCTGAAGGAAAAGATCAGAAGAAAGGGGAAAATTAGAACAGATAGAGACCACTAAGGAAAGCTTAGAACAGACAGGAAACAGTCAACTTGGACTCCCATATACCTTACTAGGAAGGACACAAAGATTAGTTACTCTTCATTAAGGTACTAAAGATTTCTCTGCACACTCCTCCTAAAACTATTCTGCTTCTCAATTGTTAACATATGGTATGTTTGAGTTATAAGCTTGTTTGAACTAACCTAAAGTTCATGAAGTTCAGTAGGAATCACACTTGAATACTATAAGCTGCTAAATATAACAATGAAAATAGACACAAGACAGCTGAATGGTACCCTATAACTATTATAAGGCGTATAGCAGCCGGTTGTATGAAAACTACAATTGAAATGTCAGTGAAGTAGTCACAGGATGCGGTTAAGGACTTGCATTTTCTAACATTTTGGTCACTCAATACCATGTCAATTAACTTCATGATGTAAATTGTTGTTGAAGTTGTGTAGTGCCTTTTCATTGGAGGGGATGATATTCTAGCAGCTCTACTTTCAGACCAGGGATGGTCTCCCAATGAAACTGTTAAATTTATCTGGACAATAAGATGCTGGACTCTCTACGTGGCCCATACCACAATGAAGGAATCATGACTGGATACAAACTGTACTACTGTAACAATATGGAGCAAATCAATTCGGGGGGAGGGCTTTTTGGAGGGGCTGGGGGAACCCCAGAGCCTATGAAACTATGTCATAAAACAAAATGGAAAATTTGCAGTGCCTGAAGGAATTCTGAGTATGTCTGACAGTATACACTTGCTGACAAAGAGGTAAGAAACAGGCTATTGGACTCACATTGGTAAGACTGTAATACCATAAAGTTTCTTTGAAGGTTACTTTGTCACAACTCTCTAAAAACCTCTTTAAATGCAAATGTCCTTTGATGGGATTCAACTGTAGAAATTATCTTGCATATATTTGGTCCTATAGAAACACCAGGTTTTTATAATATTATTATGGGAATAAAACAGAAACAATCAATCTGTGTCAATAGGGGATTGTTAAAATACATGAAGACAAATTTATATAATACTATGTATGCAGTGATTGAAATACGTTCCAGTGGCAAAGTGGAAAATAAAAAATGTTGGACAAAGTAATAGAATTATATATCGACTAAGATACTTCAGAAATTTCCTAGAAAATTAAGTTTAAAATGAGTTTATTTGGGCCAATGCCATGGTACAGATTGTTTTTCCAGGTTCATAATTTAATGTACAAATTGAATTACCACAGTTGAGTTGAATTAGCTTCTCCAGGCATGAGGGCAGATGGGGAAACAATTTGTAATCGAGTTATGTTGCTTTCACAGCTGGAATTTTTAGACCTTAATCTGAAGTACATAACCAGCAAAGCAATGCCTCCATATGCGGCTAGTACACAATTCATTCTGCCTGTGAGCATGTAAGAGTTGCAATACATTTCGATTTCAGTGAACTGGAATTGGGCATCAGCTTCTGGACCTGACATGATATCAATCTTCTCAGAGCTACCAACTCCTCAACTGACATCCTTCAAGGCCCACCAACAGTGAACTGGCCCCAGCCGGAAGCAATGGTACAGACTGAGCTTTTATCTGTCACGCTCGTGTCAAATGTGGGTACTGGTTCCAGTCCTAGCTTTTCCACTGCCAATCCAGCTCTTTGTTTATGGACTAGAAAAGCAGCAGAGGATGGCCCAAATCCTTGGGTCCCTGCAAAAAACACTGGAAACTTAGAAGTTTCTGGCTGTAGATCTTTCCCTTTGTACAAATCTGTCATTCAAAAAAAAAATTCTTTCAAACAATGAAGTTATTTTAATGTAAAAATCAAAATTCATTGAATCCTTTTTGTGTAATATGCCTTATACACAAGCTTTTTAAAAGTCCCTAGCATGAATTTCACGGTTTTTTTTTAAAGATTTATTCATTTTTATTACAGCCAGATATACACAGAGGAGGAGAGACAGAGAGGAAGATCTTCCGTCCGATGATTCACTCCCCAAGTGAGACACAACTGGCCGATGCGCGCCGATCCGATGCCGGGAACCTGGAACCTCTTCCGGGTCTCCCACGTGGGTGCAGTGTCCCAATGCATTGGGCCGTCCTCAACTGCTTTCCCAGGCCACAGGCAGGGAGCTGGATGGTAAGTGGAGCTGCTGGGATTAGAACCGGCGCCCATATGGGATCCCTGAGCTTTCAAGGCGAGGACTTTAGCCGCTAGGCCACGCTGCCGGGCCTGAATTTCACGTTGTTTTAAAAACAATTTGTATATTTTATATTATTATCTTTATGCTACAGTTCCACATGTACAGGAATTCCTCCCTCCACCCTTCCATAGCTTCTCCCAGTTCCCCCTGTATTGTAACAATAATACACTCCTTCAGCTACAACCTTAAGTCCTACATTCTGCTATTTCAATATATTGTGGCACTGTAATTATAGACAATTGTACATAGTCTAGTATGCTACTGTAAAGTTACATGTATCACATTTTCATTGGGATTCCTCCTTTTATAAAGGAACAGACATGTATACTGCAATATATCTTCACTTCGGATATGCTAGTCTCCATCATATAGCTCACCTATAAAAATGTTTTTACATTTATTCCCTAATGTATTTTGTGAATTTTAAAGAAAAACACTAATCTTTTAAGTCCATTCTCATAGTGTTTTTTTTTTATATTTATTATTTAACTTCAGTAATTACATTGTATTATGTGACACAATTACATAGATACTTGGGTTCTCCCCACCCCTCCCCAAACCCTCCCACCATGGTGGATTCCTCCACCTTGTTGCATAACCACAGCTCAAGTTCAGTTGAGATTCCCCCATTGCAAGCGTATACCAAACATAGAGTCCAGCATCTTATTGTCCAGTGAAGTCCAACGGCTTCTTAGGTATACCCTCTCTGGTCTGAAGACAGAGCCAGCAGAGCATCATCCCAGTCAATTGAAAGCTCCAACATACCATCAGCAAAATTTTACATCATTATGGAATTAATTGACATAGTAATGAGTAACCAACATGTTAAAAGTAAATGCGAGTTCCCAGTCACCTTCTGTGACCACCTCACCTATACTTCAATCTTAGTTTATACACAACATATAACATTCAAAACATAACATGTTATACATAACATCATATCATCTTAAACTACGGCCATAGCACCCTGAACGCGCCTGATCTCATAGTGTTTTAAAGTAGCTGTATGTGTATGTGTGCATATGGAATTCTTGAAAAGGCCTGTAAGAAACTGTTAGAGACCTTGTTCTGGGAAACATAACAGAAAAAGAAGTAAGCAGTGTGGAGATTTATTCATTGTGGAGATTTGCCCCTGAAAACCCAGATCACAATGCCTGAGGACTCTGAATCTTAACTCTTTAAGGCAGTCTGAGAATGCTGCAGGGAGCAGACTCCCTACTGAAATTGCAGATAAACCTTGGGCTGGCTAACATGTCTGGGGAGGGGTGAGGCATCTTCATAATCTCCCTGTTCCTTCAGTGATTGTGGCCTAAACATAACTGAGCACAAACACAATTCTGTTGGATTCTATTTCTAGTTAAATCTGTTTGTTTACCAGTGTGGGTTCCTGTAATTCATGTTTACTTATCCAGCTGTTTGGAGGCTTGTGATTGTTTCCCCTAATCCCTTGTAACCTATTGGTGAAGTAGTTTGCTTACCACTGTTCCATTAACTTGTAACTTTTACAAACCTGCTTGACTGAAAAAAAAAATTGGTATAAGACCTGAAAAATTCAATAAAGTGTGCATTCATTCATCACACCTGTGTACCCTGTATCCCAAAGTTCCTCTCGGCATGGATGTCACACTTTAAGTTCCAGTCCCCACTAGAGAAAGAGGTAATTTTATGCTCTCCTGCAGAATTTTATAGTAGGTTAAACCTTTCCCTCTCATAGACAGGCATGCTATATGGTGGACAGATCAAATCCAATGTGCTCCACTACTAATTCATCTCCCGATTAATGCATGTGGGAAAACAGAAGAAGAAGTACCAAGTGTTTGCATCCTGAACTCATTTGGGCCCCTGGGATGGATCTCCTCATGTCTGGCTTAAGATTGGGTTCAGACAGGCTCAGCTAAGTGTGAACCAGTAGATAGAGGATTTCTCTCTCCTCACTTTGTAGCTCTGACATACAAATGAAAATATTTTTAACCGATGTAAGCTTTTTAAAAGGCTACAGAACAGAGAGAAAGGGAAAGAAAGAAATTTGCTGGTTCAATTTCCAGATGGTTCATCCAGAGCTTCATCATGGTTTCCCACAAAAGTTAATCAGCATCTTAACTAGTAGGGCAAAGCTTCATTCCTCATTTTTTAGTTGAAAAATAATTTATGTTTTTACATCATTCAAATATTTACAAGTAGAGTACCTAATTATTAAAAAATGAAAAACAACCTGAAATCACAAAGTGATTTTTAGACTCATTTTAGACACAAAGGTTTAAGTTCAAGAGACAAAACTATAACTAGTGGAAACATGTACGGGAAAAACTAGCTCATTAAACTTCTACTAGCAAAGCCAAACAAGCTTTTACATCAATTACAATCACATAATAAAGCATAAATTTGCATTCACATTACCCTGCCAACTTAAGAAGTGCACTTTCTGCAATAAAAACATAACCTTAGGATTGAAAATATGCCCAACTGTAAGACTATGTGAAAAAAAAACTCTTATTGTATGCATGTATGTAACAGTAGATTAATAAAAACACAGTAACTTCACATTCTAGAATAAAATCAAATGCAAACAAATTCTCATAAGATTTATATTTAAATGATCTTTATTTAAAAGTTGCAAGATGGTTCATTGTGAGCAAAAAAGACACATAAGTAAGAGCCATCACTAAAAGAGAAAACTTGAGAGACTACAAGACTATATTGGCTGAGTGATCAAAACAATTTTGATTTCCTTCTTGGCTTGTGATGTTCCGGAGCTGGTTAAAGATGGAGTATTAATTAAAATTTATTCGCTTGTAGAGTGTGGGTGTGAAAAAATCCAGAAAAAAAAGAGATGAACGACGATAATCCCTTAATGAAAATATTTTGCAGTGCTGAAAAAAATTGGAAAAAAAAGGTTTTGATTAGTTGTTTTAATTACAGATTGTATAAACCATAAAAGGAAAAACAATTTTCTAGGCAACATTTAAATAGAATCATACCTTAATGTAATACTTTAAGAATACTAAGAAAACTATAACATCTTCAAGCAAAATAGAGGAATGTATCTGGGAGGAAAAAAATTACTAATCTAAAACTATGAAAAAGAATTTTTGTGAAGCATAGAATACAGTAAATGCTATCATCCAACAAATAAGACATGGCCAAAATACACAAACTTATAAAACAAAGATAACTTGAAAATCATTTCATACTACATGCTAAAAACATTTTCAGGAAATTTGGTATTAAACAACAAAATGGAAAACAGTAAAATAACTCAAGCAATTTATTAGTCATTTCACCAGTTTTGCAAACCATTTGCCATCGATGCAAAGAGTACTGGAAAACAATTATAATAAAATTAATTTTAAAAATGAGTAAATATCCAAATACTGAGCAGCAGAAACAAAAAGCTAAAGAGAAATTACTTGAAAGAATAACTGCTAGAAGAAATTCAGAATTAAACCACACAAACACTAAGATTAGATTCAAGGGATGCAAAATATTCAACAAGAGAAATCAGAGGTAAAACAAACAAAAATTGCTAGATTCAAAAACAGTCATAAACACATAAAATTTCCTAAGAAAAAATGGGGGAGGCAAGAATTACGCTTACAAAATAATTAGGTTTAAAATTGTACCAATTCCCTAAAAATAAACAAATCTTAAAAAAAAACAAAAAACAAAAATAAAACCACAAAAAAAACCAACAAAACAACCATTGCACCCCTGGTGCCTCTTCCATGTAGCCCTCCTTTTCAGGTAAAGAAAAATAAACGTTACCAAATCCCCCATTTCCTGTATGCAACTGCCCCTCATTCAGGTGATTCACGTTAAGGCTGTCTATGGCTGGCTGGCTCCCTTCCCAATCTGAAAAGTCACACTTCATTCCCATGGCATTAGAGCCAAAATCTTTGGCTCTTGCTTACCCTCTTGTGACTAGATGAGCCACGGTCAAGTGAGCATCTCCTTCACGTACAAAACTAGTGTTTCAACTCCGTAGCTTTCAAGGAAGAGGGGGAAAAAAAGCCCTGACAAACCAAATCACATACCTCCTACACGCGGTGGTAGTGGCCCTAGGTCAGGAGCACCCGTAGGCAAAACTGCGGAAGCACGGGTGGCTGGCTGCGTTCCTGCAGGGGGGCGAGCGTGAGGAGGCCCTACCCTCCGGAATGGATTCGCAGGACCGGTTGGCCCTTGGGGTGGATGAGCCAAAGTTGTTGCTGCTTGGCCAGCACCTGGTTCTTTCCCCTCGCAGGGAACTGCTGATGCACTTATGGTGCTGCTCTGTAACAAAATCACATAAGTCCGACATCACTAACAAGAAAAAAATGCAAAATTCATACACAAATAGTTAGGGATAGAATGCAAAGATCCATGATATACAGAGAAAGTGCTCCAGAGAAACATCAGATGGGTTTTAGCGATCACAACTGTGTGGTGAAAGAACAGAAAGCAGGTTTCGCCAACACAGCAATATTCTGGCTAAGGAGAATGCACAGACACAGGCCAGGAGAACCCCGACGTAGACTACCTAGCACGCTTATCCCGAGAAGGCAAAGAACAAGTGGGCAGCTTGCTCCACATGTGGCTGAGGAACAAACTGAGAAACTCAGGAAAGTAGATTCTCAAAACATTACGCCCACTGATTCCAATGTACATCCGAAGGGGGGAACCAAATGCCCTCTACACTGGTGTACTCCCTGAGAGGTGTTGACTCAGAAAAGAAACAGATTTCTAGAGAAAACAAATGACCCGGGGCATGTCTGTTCTGCAAAAAAAGGAGGGATTACAAAGCTCCCGCACACACACGGGTAAAATTACACTGTCAGGACTTACCTCCAGTTTGTCTTGGTTAGCTGCCTGGTTGGAGTCTCTCTCGGAAAATAGGTTTGGACCTACACATTATGAAAAAGAAAGAAAGAGAAAAAGGAAACCATGAACATCGTGGGTCTTAGCATTTTGTTCTCAGGACGTTTCTGGATCGCAAGGGACACTGTGATATCTCCCACATCCAGGTCGGTGCATAAGCCAGCTTGACACCTGCCTCCTTATCCATGGCCACAAGAGCACCCTGAGGCTGCTGGAACTCCTGCTATGCCAAATGCTCTACAGCCAAATGAAGTTGAGGTCTCTGCAGCTGGCACTTAGCAACCCACCTGCTGCAGCAGCATTGAGAAGCTGTCGAGAGAGTAGCACTCTCTTCTTCCTGCCATTCTGCTCCTGCTTCCTGATTCTTCCTTCAATGAATACTGGCCAACACGAGACCCCACTGGGCAATACGTGTTCCTGGACTCTATGATCGGGAACTGCTCAGCGTCCGAGGACATCCATTCACACATCCCTCCTGGGAATACAACTCTTTGACCCTTCCCTTGCTTTCTCGGCTACTCACTCACACTGCAGCTCACTTGGTGCTCGCACCAAAGTGCTAGTTCTCCGACCTCTCAGCGTCCTCACTTGCTCAATCCTCTCCCGATTCACCAGACTCCACAATCCGTCAGTTCAGCCAGTTGCCCACAGCCTTGTCCTAGAAGTCATGTTCATTTTGTACTTGACTGACACCGTGCTAAGCCTAGATCAATCTGGGGCTCACACATCACTTTACCTACACCTGAGCCACTTGGACAGCCAGAAGAAATGGAAAACTAAGAGCCCTCAAACTCCCCGCCCTGGGAAAACACACTCACTCACTCACTCACTCACTCACAACAGCCCACATCGATGACAACTGGAACCTGAACATTTCAACCTGATCATCTCCTTCAACATACTGCCAGCTTCGTAGTGCCTGGCCTTCCATCTGTTGACATGGAAGCAAGGTTCCTCCTCAACAACTGACAACATCCATCCTCCTGAAACACACCTACACTCGCTATGTGGCCACTGAATGGTGAAGAGTGTGAGATGGCACATTTTGAATGCACAACGTGTCAGATGCTTCATATCCATTAAGTACACACTTCACCAACATGCTAATGGCCACCATGGGGAGCACTGGCTGCTGCTCTCTTTTCTAATCCCGCTTCCTGCTTCCAAACCAGGAAAACCAGCAGAGGCAGGCCCAAGGCCAGCGGACCCTGCAAACACACGGCAAACTCGGAACACACTCCTGGTTCCCACCATCACAACGGCCTCGATTTGGCTGTGGTTTGTGTGGAGTCGGGCAGAGGATGCAAGCTCTCTTGGCACTTCTTTTCTCTGTGTGACTCTGCTACCTCTCCCCTAAACAGCAGCTACTCTCTAAAACACAAACAAACACAAGTATCCAGAAACCCAACACGCAGTCCACACACCCCTGCCGCCTCTTCCCTGTAGCCCTGCTTTTCAGGTAAAGAAAAATGAGCCTTACCGAATCCCCGATTTCCTAAACAAATATGCCATGGCTTGTCCAATGATACAGTGTGTGAACGTGCCCACTGCGATGCCATCACCTCTTACGCCATGCCATCGCAGCCATGGGCTCACTGATCCAAGGGTCCAAGATCACCTCTGACCCTCATGCTCACTCTCATAATGCTTGTCCGTTAAATCGTACAACCGACAACAACACAACAGAAACCCAATATGGCCACCGGATCTCCGCATGCTTCCCACGCCAATAGACAGCCTTTCCCGAGGGAATCTCTTATCAATGTTTTCCTTGTCTTTCAAAAGTTCTTCCTCTTGTCCACTCACCACGGATACCCACATACCTAGATTGACCAACTTCAGACAGTGCCATGAGGCTGTTGAAGGAAATGAGTGACGGGAAAACAGTAGTTTGGCTCGGGACATCTTAGCCAAATGCACGTAGGACTGGCTGAAAGGTGGGCAAACACTTGGCTGCATCCAAAAGTGTATCTGAAAAAATGCCCCAGCCCCTCCCCCAAAACTCATTTTCCTTGGCCTTCCATTTCCAAAGCACGGGCAGAAATGACATCAGACAAGACAGTTCACGGGCCTTGGCCCAGCATTTGTCACACGACCGTTCATGCTCCAGTCACCTGGTTCTTTGTGAATGGTAGGTGAGAAGAGTCAAGCAGTCAATTTCCCCCAGCGCCACCCACCCCACAGCTTTCTCTTTGTTGCTTATCTCAAGTTACCCACAAAAGCCAAAAGAGTCAGGAATAATGAGGCCAAACAGGATCGAAGCAGCCTTACACTCACTAGGTAGTAAATAGACTAGGACTGTACAGCAGCTGCTCACGAAAGACCATTTCACCGAGTCCTTTTGTGGACAAGGGAAATCAGGATCATCTTCAGTAGCAGCCAGCATAATTGGTTTCTATCAACTAATAGAGAGTGAAATAATGCCCGTGTTAGTGTAAGAGGGAAAAAGGAAGCAAGTGGTTTTCTCAAGTATTACAATCTGTATGCAACTGCCCCTCATTCAGGTGATTCACGTTAAGGCTGTCTATGGCTGGCTGGCTCCCTTCCCAATCTGAAAAGTCACACTTCATTCCCATGGCATTAGAGCCAAAATCTTTGGCTCTTGCTTACCCTCTTGTGACTAGATGAGCCACGGTCAAGTGAGCATCTCCTTCACGTACAAAACTAGTGTTTCAACTCCGTAGCTTTCAAGGAAGAGGGGGAAAAAAAGCCCTGACAAACCAAATCACATACCTCCTACACGCGGTGGTAGTGGCCCTAGGTCAGGAGCACCCGTAGGCAAAAATTTGGAAGCACGGGTGGCTGGCTGCGTTCCTGCAGGGGGGCGAGCGTGAGGAGGCCCTACCCTCCGGAATGGATTCGCAGGACCGGTTGGCCCTTGGGGTGGATGAGCCGAAGTTGTTGCTGCTTGGCCAGCACCTGGTTCTTTCCCCTCGCAGGGAACTGCTGATGCACTTATGGTGCTGCTCTGTAACAAAATCACATAAATCCGACATCACTAACAAGAAAAAAATGCAAAACTCATACACAAGTAGTTAGGGACAGAATGCAAAGAAATCCATGATATACAGAGAAAGTGCTCCAGAGAAACATCAGATGGGTTTTAGCGATCACAACTGTGTGGTGAAAGAACAGAAAGCAGGTTTCGCCAACACAGCAATATTCTGGCTAAGGAGAATGCACAGACACAGGCCAGGAGAACCCCGATGTAGACTACCTAGCACGCTTATCCCGAGAAGGCAAAGAACAAGTGGGCAGCTTGCTCCACATGTGGCTGAGGAACAAACTGAGAAACTCAGGAAAGTAGATTCTCAAAACATTACGCCCACTGATTCCAATGTACATCCGAAGGGGGGAACCAAATGCCCTCTACACTGGTGTACTCCCTGAGAGGTGTTGACTCAGAAAAGAAACAGATTTCTAGAGAAAACAAATGACCAGGGGCATGTCTGTTCTGCAAAAAAAGGAGGGATCACAAAGCTCCCGCACACACACGGGTAAAATTACACTGTCAGGACTTACCTCCAGTTTGTCTTGGTTAGCTGCCTGGTTGGAGTCTCTCTCGGAAAATAGGTTTGGACCTACACATTATGAAAAAGAAAGAAAGAGAAAAAGGAAACCATGAACATCGTGGGTCTTAGCATTTTGTTCTCGGGACGTTTCTGGATCGCAAGGGACACTGTGATATCTCCCACATCCAGGTCGGTGCATAAGCCAGCTTGACACCTGCCTCCTTATCCATGGCCACAAGAGCACCCTGAGGCTGCTGGAACTCCTGCTATGCCAAATGCTCTACAGCCAAATGAAGTTGAGGTCTCTGCAGCTGGCACTTAGCAACCCACCTGCTGCAGCAGCATTGAGAAGCTGTCGAGAGAGTAGCACTCTCCTCTTCCTGCCATTCTGCTCCTGCTTCCTGATTCTTCCTTCAATGAATACTGGCCAACACGAGACCCCACTGGGCAATACGTGTTCCTGGACTCTATGATCGGGAACTGCTCAGCGTCTGAGGACATCCATTCACACATCCCTCCTGGGAATACAACTCTTTGACCCTTCCCTTGCTTTCTCGGCTAATCACTCACACTGCAGCTCACTTGGTGCTCGCACCAAAGTGCTAGTTCTCCGACCTCTCAGCGTCCTCACTTGCTCAATCCTCTCCCGATTCACCAGACTCCACAATCCGTCAGTTCAGCCAGTTGCCCACAGCCTTGTCCTAGAAGTCATGTTCATTTTGTACTTGACACCGTGCTAAGCCTAGATCAATCTGGGGCTCACACATCACTTTACCTACACCTGAGCCACTTGGACAGCCAGAAGAAATGGAAAACTAAGAGCCCTCAAACTCCCCGCCCTGGGAAAACACACTCACTCACTCACTCACTCACTCACAACAGCCCACATCGATGACAACTGGAACCTGAACATTTCAACCTGATCATCTCCTTCAACATACTGCCAGCTTCGTAGTGCCTGGCCTTCCATCTGTTGACATGGAAGCAAGGTTCCTCCTCAACAACTGACAACATCCATCCTCCTGAAACACACCTACACTCGCTATGTGGCCACTGAATGGTGAAGAGTGTGAGATGGCACATTTTGAATGCACAACGTGTCAGATGCTTCATATCCATTAAGTACACACTTCACCAACATGCTAATGGCCACCATGGGGAGCACTGGCTGCTGCTCTCTTTTCTAATCCCGCTTCCTGCTTCCAAACCAGGAAAACCAGCAGAGGCGGGCCCAAGGCCAGCGGACCCTGCAAACACACGGCAAACTCGGAACACACTCCTGGTTCCCACCATCACAACGGCCTCGATTTGGCTGTGGTTTGTGTGGAGTCGGGCAGAGGATGCAAGCTCTCTTGGCACTTCTTTTCTCTGTGTGACTCTGCTACCTCTCCCCTAAACAGCAGCTACTCTCTAAAACACAAACAAACACAAGAATCGAGAAACCCAACACGCAGCCCACACACCCCTGCCGCCTCTTCCCTGTAGCCCTGCTTTTCAGGTAAAGAAAAATGAGCCTTACCGAATCCCCGATTTCCTAAACAAATATGCCATGGCTTGTCCAACGATACAGTGTGTGAACGTGCCCACTGCGATGCCATCACCTCTTACGCCATGCCATCGCAGCCATGGGCTCACTGATCCAAGGGTCCAAGATCACCTCTGACCCTCATGCTCACTCTCATAATGCTTGTCCGTTAAATCGTACAACCGACAACAACACAACAGAAACCCAATATGGCCACCGGATCTCCGCATGCTTCCCACGCCAATACACAGCCTTTCCCGAGGGAATCTCTTATCAATGTTTTCCTTGTCTTTCAAAAGTTCTTCCTCTTGTCCACTCACCACGGATACCCACATACCTAGATTGACCAACTTCAGACAGTGCCATGAGGCTGTTGAAGGAAATGAGTGACGGGAAAACAGTAGTTTGGCTCGGGACATCTTAGCCAAATGCACGTAGGACTGGCTGAAAGGTGGGCAAACACTTGGCTGCATCCAAAAGTGTATCTGAAAAAATGCCCCAGCCCCTCCCCCAAAACTCATTTTCCTTGGCCTTCCATTTCCAAAGCACGGGCAGAAATGACATCAGACAAGACAGTTCACGGGCCTTGGCCCAGCATTTGTCACACGACCGTTCATGCTCCAGTCACCTGGTTCTTTGTGAATGGTAGGTGAGAAGAGTCAAGCAGTCAATTTCCCCCAGCGCCACCCACCCCACAGCTTTCTCTTTGTTTGTTGCTTATCTCAAGTTACCCACAAAAGCCAAAAGAGTCAGGAATAATGAGGCCAAACAGGATCGAAGCAGCCTTACACTCACTAGGTAGTAAATAGACTAGGACTGTACAGCAGCTGCTCACGAAAGACCATTTCACCGAGTCCTTTTGTGGACAAGGGAAATCAGGATCATCTTCAGTAGCAGCCAGCATAATTGGTTTCTATCAACTAATAGAGAGTGAAATAATGCCCGTGTTAGTGTAAGAGGGAAAAAGGAAGCAAGTGGTTTTCTCAAGTATTACAATCTGTATGCAACTGCCCCTCATTCAGGTGATTCACGTTAAGGCTGTCTATGGCTGGCTGGCTCCCTTCCCAATCTGAAAAGTCACGCTTCATTCCCACGGCATTAGAGCCAAAATCTTCGGCTCTTGCTTACCCTCTTGTGACTAGATGAGCCACGGTCAAGTGAGCATCTCCTTCACGTACAAAACTAGTGTTTCAACTCCGTAGCTTTCAAGGAAGAGGGGGAAAAAAAGCCCTGACAAACCAAATCACATACCTCCTACACGCGGTGGTAGTGGCCCTAGGTCAGGAGCACCCGTAGGCAAAAATTTGGAAGCACGGGTGGCTGGCTGCGTTCCTGCAGGGGGGCGAGCGTGAGGAGGCCCTACCCTCCGGAATGGATTCGCAGGACCGGTTGGCCCTTGGGGTGGATGAGCCGAAGTTGTTGCTGCTTGGCCAGCACCTGGTTCTTTCCCCTCGCAGGGAACTGCTGATGCACTTATGGTGCTGCTCTGTAACAAAATCACATAAATCCGACATCACTAACAAGAAAAAAATGCAAAACTCATACACAAGTAGTTAGGGACAGAATGCAAAGAAATCCATGATATACAGAGAAAGTGCTCCAGAGAAACATCAGATGGGTTTTAGCGATCACAACTGTGTGGTGAAAGAACAGAAAGCAGGTTTCGCCAACACAGCAATATTCTGGCTAAGGAGAATGCACAGACACAGGCCAGGAGAACCCCGATGTAGACTACCTAGCACGCTTATCCCGAGAAGGCAAAGAACAAGTGGGCAGCTTGCTCCACATGTGGCTGAGGAACAAACTGAGAAACTCAGGAAAGTAGATTCTCAAAACATTACGCCCACTGATTCCAATGTACATCCGAAGGGGGGAACCAAATGCCCTCTACACTGGTGTACTCCCTGAGAGGTGTTGACTCAGAAAAGAAACAGATTTCTAGAGAAAACAAATGACCAGGGGCATGTCTGTTCTGCAAAAAAAGGAGGGATCACAAAGCTCCCACACACACACGGGTAAAATTACACTGTCAGGACTTACCTCCAGTTTGTCTTGGTTAGCTGCCTGGTTGGAGTCTCTCTCGGAAAATAGGTTTGGACCTACACATTATGAAAAAGAAAGAAAGAGAAAAAGGAAACCATGAACATCGTGGGTCTTAGCATTTTGTTCTCGGGACGTTTCTGGATCGCAAGGGACACTGTGATATCTCCCACATCCAGGTCGGTGCATAAGCCAGCTTGACACCTGCCTCCTTATCCATGGCCACAAGAGCACCCTGAGGCTGCTGGAACTCCTGCTATGCCAAATGCTCTACAGCCAAATGAAGTTGAGGTCTCTGCAGCTGGCACTTAGCAACCCACCTGCTGCAGCAGCATTGAGAAGCTGTCGAGAGAGTAGCACTCTCTTCTTCCTGCCATTCTGCTCCTGCTTCCTGATTCTTCCTTCAATGAATACTGGCCAACACGAGACCCCACTGGGCAATACGTGTTCCTGGACTCTATGATCGGGAACTGCTCAGCGTCTGAGGACATCCATTCACACATCCCTCCTGGGAATACAACTCTTTGACCCTTCCCTTGCTTTCTCGGCTACTCACTCACACTGCAGCTCACTTGGTGCTCGCACCAAAGTGCTAGTTCTCCGACCTCTCAGCGTCCTCACTTGCTCAATCCTCTCCCGATTCACCAGACTCCACAATCCGTCAGTTCAGCCAGTTGCCCACAGCCTTGTCCTAGAAGTCATGTTCATTTTGTACTTGACTGACACCGTGCTAAGCCTAGATCAATCTGGGGCTCACACATCACTTTACCTACACCTGAGCCACTTGGACAGCCAGAAGAAATGGAAAACTAAGAGCCCTCAAACTCCCCGCCCTGGGAAAACACACTCACTCACTCACTCACTCACTCACTCACTCACTCACAACAGCCCACATCGATGACAACTGGAACCTGAACATTTCAACCTGATCATCTCCTTCAACATACTGCCAGCTTCGTAGTGCCTGGCCTTCCATCTGTTGACATGGAAGCAAGGTTCCTCCTCAACAACTGACAACATCCATCCTCCTGAAACGCACCTACACTCGCTATGTGGCCACTGAATGGTGAAGAGTGTGAGATGGCACATTTTGAATGCACAACGTGTCAGATGCTTCATATCCATTAAGTACACACTTCACCAACATGCTAATGGCCACCATGGGGAGCACTGGCTGCTGCTCTCTTTTCTAATCCCGCTTCCTGCTTCCAAACCAGGAAAACCAGCAGAGGCAGGCCCAAGGAGAGCGGACCCTGCAAACACACGGCAAACTCGGAACACACTCCTGGTTCCCACCATCACAACGGCCTCGATTTGGCTGTGGTTTGTGTGGAGTCGGGCAGAGGATGCAAGCTCTCTTGGCACTTCTTTTCTCTGTGTGACTCTGCTACCTCTCCCCTAAACAGCAGCTACTCTCTAAAACACAAACAAACACAAGTATCCAGAAACCCAACACGCAGCCCACACACCCCTGCCGCCTCTTCCCTGTAGCCCTGCTTTTCAGGTAAAGAAAAATGAGCCTTACCGAATCCCCGATTTCCTAAACAAATATGCCATGGCTTGTCCAACGATACAGTGTGTGAACACGCCCACTGCGATGCCATCACCTCTTACGCCATGCCATCGCAGCCATGGGCTCACTGATCCAAGGGTCCAAGATCACCTCTGACCCTCATGCTCACTCTCATAATGCTTGTCCGTTAAATCGTACAACCGACAACAACACAACAGAAACCCAATATGGCCACCGGATCTCCGCATGCTTCCCATGCCAATACACAGCCTTTCCCGAGGGAATCTCTTATCAATGTTTTCCTTGTCTTTCAAAAGTTCTTCCTCTTGTCCACTCACCACGGATACCCACATACCTAGATTGACCAACTTCAGACAGTGCCGTGAGGCTGTTGAAGGAAATGAGTGACGGGAAAACAGCAGTTTCGTTCGGGACATCTTAGCCAAATGCAAGTAGGACTGGCTGAAAGGTGGGCAAACACTTGGCTGCATCCAAAAGTGTATCTGAAAAAATGCCCCAGCCCCTCCCCCAAAACTCATTTTCCTTGGCCTTCCATTTCCAAAGCACGGGCAGAAATGACATCAGACAAGACAGTTCACGGGCCTTGGCCCAGCATTTGTCACACGACCGTTCATTCTCCAGTCACCTGGTTCTTTGTGAATGGTAGGTGAGAAGAGTCAAGCAGTCAATTTCCCCCAGCGCCACCCACCCCACAGCTTTCTCTTTGTTGCTTATCTCAAGTTACCCACAAAAGCCAAAAGAGTCAGGAATAATGAGGCCAAACAGGATCGAAGCAGCCTTACACTCACTAGGTAGTAAATAGACTAGGACTGTACAGCAGCTGCTCACGAAAGACCATTTCACCGAGTCCTTTTGTGGACAAGGGAAATCAGGATCATCTTCAGTAGCAGCCAGCATAATTGGTTTCTATCAACTAATAGAGAGTGAAATAATGCCCGTGTTAGTGTAAGAAGGAAAAAGGAAGCAAGTGGTTTTCTCAAGTATTACAATCTGTATGCAACTGCCCCTCATTCAGGTGATTCACGTTAAGGCTGTCTATGGCTGGCTGGCTCCCTTCCCAATCTGAAAAGTCACGCTTCATTCCCATGGCATTAGAGCCAAAATCTTTGGCTCTTGCTTACCCTCTTGTGACTAGATGAGCCACGGTCAAGTGAGCATCTCCTTCACGTACAAAACTAGTGTTTCAACTCCGTAGCTTTCAAGGAAGAGGGGGAAAAAAAGCCCTGACAAACCAAATCACATACCTCCTACACGTGGTGGTAGTGGCCCTAGGTCAGGAGCACCCGTAGGCAAAAATTTGGAAGCACGGGTGGCTGGCTGCGTTCCTGCAGGGGGGCGAGCGTGAGGAGGCCCTACCCTCCGGAATGGATTCGCAGGACCGGTTGGCCCTTGGGGTGGATGAGCCGAAGTTGTTGCTGCTTGGCCAGCACCTGGTTCTTTCCCCTCGCAGGGAACTGCTGATGCACTTATGGTGCTGCTCTGTAACAAAATCACATAAATCCGACATCACTAACAAGAAAAAAATGCAAAACTCATACACAAGTAGTTAGGGACAGAATGCAAAGAAATCCATGATATACAGAGAAAGTGCTCCAGAGAAACATCAGATGGGTTTTAGCGATCACAACTGTGTGGTGAAAGAACAGAAAGCAGGTTTCGCCAACACAGCAATATTCTGGCTAAGGAGAATGCACAGACACAGGCCAGGAGAACCCCGATGTAGACTACCTAGCACGCTTATCCCGAGAAGGCAAAGAACAAGTGGGCAGCTTGCTCCACATGTGGCTGAGGAACAAACTGAGAAACTCAGGAAAGTAGATTCTCAAAACATTACGCCCACTGATTCCAATGTACATCCGAAGGGGGGAACCAAATGCCCTCTACACTGGTGTACTCCCTGAGAGGTGTTGACTCAGAAAAGAAACAGATTTCTAGAGAAAACAAATGACCAGGGGCATGTCTGTTCTGCAAAAAAAGGAGGGATCACAAAGCTCCCGCACACACACGGGTAAAATTACACTGTCAGGACTTACCTCCAGTTTGTCTTGGTTAGCTGCCTGGTTGGAGTCTCTCTCGGAAAATAGGTTTGGACCTACACATTATGAAAAAGAAAGAAAGAGAAAAAGGAAACCATGAACATCGTGGGTCTTAGCATTTTGTTCTCGGGACGTTTCTGGATCGCAAGGGACACTGTGATATCTCCCACATCCAGGTCGGTGCATAAGCCAGCTTGACACCTGCCTCCTTATCCATGGCCACAAGAGCACCCTGAGGCTGCTGGAACTCCTGCTTTGCCAAATGCTCTACAGCCAAATGAAGTTGAGGTCTCTGCAGCTGGCACTTAGCAACCCACCTGCTGCAGCAGCATTGAGAAGCTGTCGAGAGAGTAGCACTCTCTTCTTCCTGCCATTCTGCTTCTGCTTCCTGATTCTTCCTTCAATGAATACTGGCCAGCACGAGACCCCACTGGGCAATACGTGTTCCTGGACTCTATGATCGGGAACTGCTCAGCGTCTGAGGACATCCATTCACACATCCCTCCTGGGAATACAACTCTTTGACCCTTCCCTTGCTTTCTCGGCTAATCACTCACACTGCAGCTCACTTGGTGCTCGCGCCAAAGTGCTAGTTCTCCGACCTCTCAGCGTCCTCACTTGCTCAATCCTCTCCCGATTCACCAGACTCCACAATCCGTCAGTTCAGCCAGTTGCCCACAGCCTTGTCCTAGAAGTCATGTTCATTTTGTACTTGACTGACACCGTGCTAAGCCTAGATCAATCTGGGGCTCACACATCACTTTACCTACACCTGAGCCACTTGGACAGCCAGAAGAAATGGAAAACTAAGAGCCCTCAAACTCCCCGCCCTGGGAAAACACACTCACTCACTCACTCACTCACTCACTCACTCACAACAGCCCACATCGATGACAACTGGAACCTGAACATTTCAACCTGATCATCTCCTTCAACATACTGCCAGCTTCGTAGTGCCTGGCCTTCCATCTGTTGACATGGAAGCAAGGTTCCTCCTCAACAACTGACAACATCCATCCTCCTGAAACGCACCTACACTCGCTATGTGGCCACTGAATGGTGAAGAGTGTGAGATGGCACATTTTGAATGCACAACGTGTCAGATGCTTCATATCCATTAAGTACACACTTCACCAACATGCTAATGGCCACCATGGGGAGCACTGGCTGCTGCTCTCTTTTCTAATCCCGCTTCCTGCTTCCAAACCAGGAAAACCAGCAGAGGCGGGCCCAAGGCCAGCGGACCCTGCAAACACACGGCAAACTCGGAACACACTCCTGGTTCCCACCATCACAACGGCCTCGATTTGGCTGTGGTTTGTGTGGAGTCGGGCAGAGGATGCAAGCTCTCTTGGCACTTCTTTTCTCTGTGTGACTCTGCTACCTCTCCCCTAAACAGCAGCTACTCTCTAAAACACAAACAAACACAAGTATCCAGAAACCCAACACGCAGCCCACACACCCCTGCCGCCTCTTCCCTGTAGCCCTGCTTTTCAGGTAAAGAAAAATGAGCCTTACCGAATCCCCGATTTCCTAAACAAATATGCCATGGCTTGTCCAACGATACAGTGTGTGAACGTGCCCACTGCGATGCCATCACCTCTTACGCCATGCCATCGCAGCCATGGGCTCACTGATCCGAGGGTCCAAGATCACCTCTGACCCTCATGCTCACTCTCATAATGCTTGTCCGTTAAATCGTACAACCGACAACAACACAACAGAAACCCAATATGGCCACCGGATCTCCGCATGCTTCCCATGCCAATACACAGCCTTTCCCGAGGGAATCTCTTATCAATGTTTTCCTTGTCTTTCAAAAGTTCTTCCTCTTGTCCACTCACCACGGATACCCACATACCTAGATTGACCAACTTCAGACAGTGCCATGAGGCTGTTGAAGGAAATGAGTGACGGGAAAACAATAGTTTGGCTCGGGACATCTTAGCCAAATGCAAGTAGGACTGGCTGAAAGGTGGGCAAACACTTGGCTGCATCCAAAAGTGTATCTGAAAAAATACCCCAGCCCCTCCCCCAAAACTCATTTTCCTTGGCCTTCCATTTCCAAAGCACGGGCAGAAATGACATCAGACAAGACAGTTCACGGGCCTTGGCCCAGCATTTGTCACACGACCGTTCATTCTCCAGTCACCTGGTTCTTTGTGAATGGTAGGTGAGAAGAGTCAAGCAATCAATTTCCCCCAGCGCCACCCACCCCACAGCTTTCTCTTTGTTGCTTATCTCAAGTTACCCACAAAAGCCAAAAGAGTCAGGAATAATGAGGCCAAACAGGATCGAAGCAGCCTTACACTCACTAGGTAGTAAATAGACTAGGACTGTACAGCAGCTGCTCACGAAAGACCATTTCACCGAGTCCTTTTGTGGACAAGGGAAATCAGGATCATCTTCAGTAGCAGCCAGCATAATTGGTTTCTATCAACTAATAGAGAGTGAAATAATGCCCGTGTTAGTGTAAGAGGGAAAAAGGAAGCAAGTGGTTTTCTCAAGTATTACAATCTGTATGCAACTGCCCCTCATTCAGGTGATTCACGTTAAGGCTGTCTATGGCTGGCTGGCTCCCTTCCCAATCTGAAAAGTCACGCTTCATTGCCATGGCATTAGAGCCAAAATCTTTGGCTCTTGCTTACCCTCTTGTGACTAGATGAGCCACGGTCAAGTGAGCATCTCCTTCACGTACAAAACTAGTGTTTCAACTCCGTAGCTTTCAAGGAAGAGGGGGAAAAAAAGCCCTGACAAACCAAATCACATACCTCCTACACGTGGTGGTAGTGGCCCTAGGTCAGGAGCACCCGTAGGCAAAAATTTGGAAGCACGGGTGGCTGGCTGCGTTCCTGCAGGGGGGCGAGCGTGAGGAGGCCCTACCCTCCGGAATGGATTCGCAGGACCGGTTGGCCCTTGGGGTGGATGAGCCGAAGTTGTTGCTGCTTGGCCAGCACCTGGTTCTTTCCCCTCGCAGGGAACTGCTGATGCACTTATGGTGCTGCTCTGTAACAAAATCACATAAATCCGACATCACTAACAAGAAAAAAATGCAAAACTCATACACAAATAGTTAGGGACAGAATGCAAAGAAATCCATGATATACAGAGAAAGTGCTCCAGAGAAACATCAGATGGGTTTTAGCGATCACAACTGTGTGGTGAAAGAACAGAAAGCAGGTTTCGCCAACACAGCAATATTCTGGCTAAGGAGAATGCACAGACACAGGCCAGGAGAACCCCGATGTAGACTACCTAGCACGCTTATCCCGAGAAGGCAAAGAACAAGTGGGCAGCTTGCTCCACATGTGGCTGAGGAACAAACTGAGAAACTCAGGAAAGTAGATTCTCAAAACATTACGCCCACTGATTCCAATGTACATCCGAAGGGGGGAACCAAATGCCCTCTACACTGGTGTACTCCCTGAGAGGTGTTGACTCAGAAAAGAAACAGATTTCTAGAGAAAACAAATGACCAGGGGCATGTCTGTTCTGCAAAAAAAGGAGGGATCACAAAGCTCCCGCACACACACGGGTAAAATTACACTGTCAGGACTTACCTCCAGTTTGTCTTGGTTAGCTGCCTGGTTGGAGTCTCTCTCGGAAAATAGGTTTGGACCTACACATTATGAAAAAGAAAGAAAGAGAAAAAGGAAACCATGAACATCGTGGGTCTTAGCATTTTGTTCTCGGGACGTTTCTGGATCGCAAGGGACACTGTGATATCTCCCACATCCAGGTCGGTGCATAAGCCAGCTTGACACCTGCCTCCTTATCCATGGCCACAAGAGCACCCTGAGGCTGCTGGAACTCCTGCTATGCCAAATGCTCTACAGCCAAATGAAGTTGAGGTCTCTGCAGCTGGCACTTAGCAACCCACCTGCTGCAGCAGCATTGAGAAGCTGTCGAGAGAGTAGCACTCTCTTCTTCCTGCCATTCTGCTCCTGCTTCCTGATTCTTCCTTCAATGAATACTGGCCAACACGAGACCCCACTGGGCAATACGTGTTCCTGGACTCTATGATCGGGAACTGCTCAGCGTCTGAGGACATCCATTCACACATCCCTCCTGGGAATACAACTCTTTGACCCTTCCCTTGCTTTCTCGGCTAATCACTCACACTGCAGCTCACTTGGTGCTCGCACCAAAGTGCTAGTTCTCCGACCTCTCAGCGTCCTCACTTGCTCAATCCTCTCCCGATTCACCAGACTCCACAATCCGTCAGTTCAGCCAGTTGCCCACAGCCTTGTCCTAGAAGTCATGTTCATTTTGTACTTGACTGACACCGTGCTAAGCCTAGATCAATCTGGGGCTCACACATCACTTTACCTACACCTGAGCCACTTGGACAGCCAGAAGAAATGGAAAACTAAGAGCCCTCAAACTCCCCGCCCTGGGAAAACACACTCACTCACTCACTCACTCACTCACTCACAACAGCCCACATCGATGACAACTGGAACCTGAACATTTCAACCTGATCATCTCCTTCAACATACTGCCAGCTTCGTAGTGCCTGGCCTTCCATCTGTTGACATGGAAGCAAGGTTCCTCCTCAACAACTGACAACATCCATCCTCCTGAAACGCACCTACACTCGCTATGTGGCCACTGAATGGTGAAGAGTGTGAGATGGCACATTTTGAATGCACAACGTGTCAGATGCTTCATATCCATTAAGTACACACTTCACCAACATGCTAATGGCCACCATGGGGAGCACTGGCTGCTGCTCTCTTTTCTAATCCCGCTTCCTGCTTCCAAACCAGGAAAACCAGCAGAGGCGGGCCCAAGGCCAGCGGACCCTGCAAACACACGGCAAACTCGGAACACACTCCTGGTTCCCACCATCACAACGGCCTCGATTTGGCTGTGGTTTGTGTGGAGTCGGGCAGAGGATGCAAGCTCTCTTGGCACTTCTTTTCTCTGTGTGACTCTGCTACCTCTCCCCTAAACAGCAGCTACTCTCTAAAACACAAACAAACACAAGTATCCAGAAACCCAACACGCAGCCCACACACCCCTGCCGCCTCTTCCCTGTAGCCCTGCTTTTCAGGTAAAGAAAAATGAGCCTTACCGAATCCCCGATTTCCTAAACAAATATGCCATGGCTTGTCCAACGATACAGTGTGTGAACGTGCCCACTGCGATGCCATCACCTCTTACGCCATGCCATCACAGCCATGGGCTCACTGATCCGAGGGTCCAAGATCACCTCTGACCCTGATGCTCACTCTCATAATGCTTGTCCGTTAAATCGTACAACCGACAACAACACAACAGAAACCCAATATGGCCACCGGATCTCCGCATGCTTCCCACGCCAATAGACAGCCTTTCCCGAGGGAATCTCTTATCAATGTTTTCCTTGTCTTTCAAAAGTTCTTCCTCTTGTCCACTCACCACGGATACCCACATACCTAGATTGACCAACTTCAGACAGTGCCATGAGGCTGTTGAAGGAAATGAGTGACGGGAAAACAGTAGTTTGGCTCGGGACATCTTAGCCAAATGCACGTAGGACTGGCTGAAAGGTGGGCAAACACTTGGCTGCATCCAAAAGTGTATCTGAAAAAATGCCCCAGCCCCTCCCCCAAAACTCATTTTCCTTGGCCTTCCATTTCCAAAGCACGGGCAGAAATGACATCAGACAAGACAGTTCACGGGCCTTGGCCCAGCATTTGTCACACGACCGTTCATTCTCCAGTCACCTGGTTCTTTGTGAATGGTAGGTGAGAAGAGTCAAGCAATCAATTTCCCCCAGCGCCACCCACCCCACAGCTTTCTCTTTGTTTGTTGCTTATCTCAAGTTACCCACAAAAGCCAAAAGAGTCAGGAATAATGAGGCCAAACAGGATCGAAGCAGCCTTACACTCACTAGGTAGTAAATAGACTAGGACTGTACAGCAGCTGCTCACGAAAGACCATTTCACCGAGTCCTTTTGTGGACAAGGGAAATCAGGATCATCTTCAGTAGCAGCCAGCATAATTGGTTTCTATCAACTAATAGAGAGTGAAATAATGCCCGTGTTAGTGTAAGAGGGAAAAAGGAAGCAAGTGGTTTTCTCAAGTATTACAATCTGTATGCAACTGCCCCTCATTCAGGTGATTCACGTTAAGGCTGTCTATGGCTGGCTGGCTCCCTTCCCAATCTGAAAAGTCATGCTTCATTCCCACGGCATTAGAGCCAAAATCTTTGGCTCTTGCTTACCCTCTTGTGACTAGATGAGCCACGGTCAAGTGAGCATCTCCTTCACGTACAAAACTAGTGTTTCAACTCCGTAGCTTTCAAGGAAGAGGGGGAAAAAAAGCCCTGACAAACCAAATCACATACCTCCTACACGCGGTGGTAGTGGCCCTAGGTCAGGAGCACCCGTAGGCAAAAATTTGGAAGCACGGGTGGCTGGCTGCGTTCCTGCAGGGGGGCGAGCGTGAGGAGGCCCTACCCTCCGGAATGGATTCGCAGGACCGGTTGGCCCTTGGGGTGGATGAGCCGAAGTTGTTGCTGCTTGGCCAGCACCTGGTTCTTTCCCCTCGCAGGGAACTGCTGATGCACTTATGGTGCTGCTCTGTAACAAAATCACATAAATCCGACATCACTAACAAGAAAAAAATGCAAAACTCATACACAAATAGTTAGGGACAGAATGCAAAGAAATCCATGATATACAGAGAAAGTGCTCCAGAGAAACATCAGATGGGTTTTAGCGATCACAACTGTGTGGTGAAAGAACAGAAAGCAGGTTTCGCCAACACAGCAATATTCTGGCTAAGGAGAATGCACAGACACAGGCCAGGAGAACCCCGATGTAGACTACCTAGCACGCTTATCCCGAGAAGGCAAAGAACAAGTGGGCAGCTTGCTCCACATGTGGCTGAGGAACAAACTGAGAAACTCAGGAAAGTAGATTCTCAAAACATTACGCCCACTGATTCCAATGTACATCCGAAGGGGGGAACCAAATGCCCTCTACACTGGTGTACTCCCTGAGAGGTGTTGACTCAGAAAAGAAACAGATTTCTAGAGAAAACAAATGACCAGGGGCATGTCTGTTCTGCAAAAAAAGGAGGGATCACAAAGCTCCCGCACACACACGGGTAAAATTACACTGTCAGGACTTACCTCCAGTTTGTCTTGGTTAGCTGCCTGGTTGGAGTCTCTCTCGGAAAATAGGTTTGGACCTACACATTATGAAAAAGAAAGAAAGAGAAAAAGGAAACCATGAACATCGTGGGTCTTAGCATTTTGTTCTCGGGACGTTTCTGGATCGCAAGGGACACTGTGATATCTCCCACATCCAGGTCGGTGCATAAGCCAGCTTGACACCTGCCTCCTTATCCATGGCCACAAGAGCACCCTGAGGCTGCTGGAACTCCTGCTTTGCCAAATGCTCTACAGCCAAATGAAGTTGAGGTCTCTGCAGCTGGCACTTAGCAACCCACCTGCTGCAGCAGCATTGAGAAGCTGTCGAGAGAGTAGCACTCTCTTCTTCCTGCCATTCTGCTCCTGCTTCCTGATTCTTCCTTCAATGAATACTGGCCAGCACGAGACCCCACTGGGCAATACGTGTTCCTGGACTCTATGATCGGGAACTGCTCAGCGTCTGAGGACATCCATTCACACATCCCTCCTGGGAATACAACTCTTTGACCCTTCCCTTGCTTTCTCGGCTAATCACTCACACTGCAGCTCACTTGGTGCTCGCACCAAAGTGCTAGTTCTCCGACCTCTCAGCGTCCTCACTTGCTCAATCCTCTCCCGATTCACCAGACTCCACAATCCGTCAGTTCAGCCAGTTGCCCACAGCCTTGTCCTAGAAGTCATGTTCATTTTGTACTTGACTGACACCGTGCTAAGCCTAGATCAATCTGGGGCTCACACATCACTTTACCTACACCTGAGCCACTTGGACAGCCAGAAGAAATGGAAAACTAAGAGCCCTCAAACTCCCCGCCCTGGGAAAACACACTCACTCACTCACTCACTCACTCACAACAGCCCACATCGATGACAACTGGAACCTGAACATTTCAACCTGATCATCTCCTTCAACATACTGCCAGCTTCGTAGTGCCTGGCCTTCCATCTGTTGACATGGAAGCAAGGTTCCTCCTCAACAACTGACAACATCCATCCTCCTGAAACGCACCTACACTCGCTATGTGGCCACTGAATGGTGAAGAGTGTGAGATGGCACATTTTGAATGCACAACGTGTCAGATGCTTCATATCCATTAAGTACACACTTCACCAACATGCTAATGGCCACCATGGGGAGCACTGGCTGCTGCTCTCTTTTCTAATCCCGCTTCCTGCTTCCAAACCAGGAAAACCAGCAGAGGCGGGCCCAAGGCCAGCAGACCCTGCAAACACACGGCAAACTCGGAACACACTCCTGGTTCCCACCATCACAACGGCCTCGATTTGGCTGTGGTTTGTGTGGAGTCGGGCAGAGGATGCAAGCTCTCTTGGCACTTCTTTTCTCTGTGTGACTCTGCTACCTCTCCCCTAAACAGCAGCTACTCTCTAAAACACAAACAAACACAAGTATCCAGAAACCCAACACGCAGTCCACACACCCCTGCCGCCTCTTCCCTGTAGCCCTGCTTTTCAGGTAAAGAAAAATGAGCCTTACCGAATCCCCGATTTCCTAAACAAATATGCCATGGCTTGTCCAACGATACAGTGTGTGAACGTGCCCACTGCGATGCCATCACCTCTTACGCCATGCCATCACAGCCATGGGCTCACTGATCCGAGGGTCCAAGATCACCTCTGACCCTCATGCTCACTCTCATAATGCTTGTCCGTTAAATCGTACAACCGACAACAACACAACAGAAACCCAATATGGCCACCGGATCTCCGCATGCTTCCCACGCCAATAGACAGCCTTTCCCGAGGGAATCTCTTATCAATGTTTTCCTTGTCTTTCAAAAGTTCTTCCTCTTGTCCACTCACCACGGATACCCACATACCTAGATTGACCAACTTCAGACAGTGCCATGAGGCTGTTGAAGGAAATGAGTGACGGGAAAACAGTAGTTTGGCTCGGGACATCTTAGCCAAATGCACGTAGGACTGGCTGAAAGGTGGGCAAACACTTGGCTGCATCCAAAAGTGTATCTGAAAAAATGCCCCAGCCCCTCCCCCAAAACTCATTTTCCTTGGCCTTCCATTTCCAAAGCACGGGCAGAAATGACATCAGACAAGACAGTTCACGGGCCTTGGCCCAGCATTTGTCACACGACCGTTCATTCTCCAGTCACCTGGTTCTTTGTGAATGGTAGGTGAGAAGAGTCAAGCAGTCAATTTCCCCCAGCGCCACCCACCCCACAGCTTTCTCTTTGTTTGTTGCTTATCTCAAGTTACCCACAAAAGCCAAAAGAGTCAGGAATAATGAGGCCAAACAGGATCGAAGCAGCCTTACACTCACTAGGTAGTAAATAGACTAGGACTGTACAGCAGCTGCTCACGAAAGACCATTTCACCGAGTCCTTTTGTGGACAAGGGAAATCAGGATCATCTTCAGTAGCAGCCAGCATAATTGGTTTCTATCAACTAATAGAGAGTGAAATAATGCCCGTGTTAGTGTAAGAGGGAAAAAGGAAGCAAGTGGTTTTCTCAAGTATTACAATCTGTATGCAACTGCCCCTCATTCAGGTGATTCACGTTAAGGCTGTCTATGGCTGGCTGGCTCCCTTCCCAATCTGAAAAGTCACGCTTCATTCCCATGGCATTAGAGCCAAAATCTTTGGCTCTTGCTTACCCTCTTGTGACTAGATGAGCCACGGTCAAGTGAGCATCTCCTTCACGTACAAAACTAGTGTTTCAACTCCGTAGCTTTCAAGGAAGAGGGGGAAAAAAAGCCCTGACAAACCAAATCACATACCTCCTACACGCGGTGGTAGTGGCCCTAGGTCAGGAGCACCCGTAGGCAAAAATTTGGAAGCACGGGTGGCTGGCTGCGTTCCTGCAGGGGGGCGAGCGTGAGGAGGCCCTACCCTCCGGAATGGATTCGCAGGACCGGTTGGCCCTTGGGGTGGATGAGCCGAAGTTGTTGCTGCTTGGCCAGCACCTGGTTCTTTCCCCTCGCAGGGAACTGCTGATGCACTTATGGTGCTGCTCTGTAACAAAATCACATAAATCCGACATCACTAACAAGAAAAAAATGCAAAACTCATACACAAGTAGTTAGGGACAGAATGCAAAGAAATCCATGATATACAGAGAAAGTGCTCCAGAGAAACATCAGATGGGTTTTAGCGATCACAACTGTGTGGTGAAAGAACAGAAAGCAGGTTTCGCCAACACAGCAATATTCTGGCTAAGGAGAATGCACAGACACAGGCCAGGAGAACCCCGATGTAGACTACCTAGCACGCTTATCCCGAGAAGGCAAAGAACAAGTGGGCAGCTTGCTCCACATGTGGCTGAGGAACAAACTGAGAAACTCAGGAAAGTAGATTCTCAAAACATTACGCCCACTGATTCCAATGTACATCCGAAGGGGGGAACCAAATGCCCTCTACACTGGTGTACTCCCTGAGAGGTGTTGACTCAGAAAAGAAACAGATTTCTAGAGAAAACAAATGACCAGGGGCATGTCTGTTCTGCAAAAAAAGGAGGGATCACAAAGCTCCCGCACACACACGGGTAAAATTACACTGTCAGGACTTACCTCCAGTTTGTCTTGGTTAGCTGCCTGGTTAGAGTCTCTCTCGGAAAATAGGTTTGGACCTACACATTATGAAAAAGAAAGAAAGAGAAAAAGGAAACCATGAACATCGTGGGTCTTAGCATTTTGTTCTCGGGACGTTTCTGGATCGCAAGGGACACTGTGATATCTCCCACATCCAGGTCGGTGCATAAGCCAGCTTGACACCTGCCTCCTTATCCATGGCCACAAGAGCACCCTGAGGCTGCTGGAACTCCTGCTATGCCAAATGCTCTACAGCCAAATGAAGTTGAGGTCTCTGCAGCTGGCACTTAGCAACCCACCTGCTGCAGCAGCATTGAGAAGCTGTCGAGAGAGTAGCACTCTCTTCTTCCTGCCATTCTGCTCCTGCTTCCTGATTCTTCCTTCAATGAATACTGGCCAACACGAGACCCCACTGGGCAATACGTGTTCCTGGACTCTATGATCGGGAACTGCTCAGCGTCTGAGGACATCCATTCACACATCCCTCCTGGGAATACAACTCTTTGACCCTTCCCTTGCTTTCTCGGCTAATCACTCACACTGCAGCTCACTTGGTGCTCGCACCAAAGTGCTAGTTCTCCGACCTCTCAGCGTCCTCACTTGCTCAATCCTCTCCCGATTCACCAGACTCCACAATCCGTCAGTTCAGCCAGTTGCCCACAGCCTTGTCCTAGAAGTCATGTTCATTTTGTACTTGACTGACACCGTGCTAAGCCTAGATCAATCTGGGGCTCACACATCACTTTACCTACACCTGAGCCACTTGGACAGCCAGAAGAAATGGAAAACTAAGAGCCCTCAAACTCCCTGCCCTGGGAAAACACACTCACTCACTCACTCACTCACTCACTCACTCACAACAGCCCACATCGATGACAACTGGAACCTGAACATTTCAACCTGATCATCTCCTTCAACATACTGCCAGCTTCGTAGTGCCTGGCCTTCCATCTGTTGACATGGAAGCAAGGTTCCTCCTCAACAACTGACAACATCCATCCTCCTGAAACGCACCTACACTCGCTATGTGGCCACTGAATGGTGAAGAGTGTGAGATGGCACATTTTGAATGCACAACGTGTCAGATGCTTCATATCCATTAAGTACACACTTCACCAACATGCTAATGGCCACCATGGGGAGCACTGGCTGCTGCTCTCTTTTCTAATCCCGCTTCCTGCTTCCAAACCAGGAAAACCAGCAGAGGCGGGCCCAAGGCCAGCGGACCCTGCAAACACACGGCAAACTCGGAACACACTCCTGGTTCCCACCATCACAACGGCCTCGATTTGGCTGTGGTTTGTGTGGAGTCGGGCAGAGGATGCAAGCTCTCTTGGCACTTCTTTTCTCTGTGTGACTCTGCTACCTCTCCCCTAAACAGCAGCTACTCTCTAAAACACAAACAAACACAAGTATCCAGAAACCCAACACGCAGCCCACACACCCCTGCCGCCTCTTCCCTGTAGCCCTGCTTTTCAGGTAAAGAAAAATGAGCCTTACCGAATCCCCGATTTCCTAAACAAATATGCCATGGCTTGTCCAACGATACAGTGTGTGAACGTGCCCACTGCGATGCCATCACCTCTTACGCCATGCCATCACAGCCATGGGCTCACTGATCCGAGGGTCCAAGATCACCTCTGACCCTCATGCTCACTCTCATAATGCTTGTCCGTTAAATCGTACAACCGACAACAACACAACAGAAACCCAATATGGCCACCGGATCTCTGCATGCTTCCCATGCCAATACACAGCCTTTCCCGAGGGAATCTCTTATCAATGTTTTCCTTGTCTTTCAAAAGTTCTTCCTCTTGTCCACTCACCACGGATACCCACATACCTAGATTGACCAACTTCAGACAGTGCCAGGAGGCTGTTGAAGGAAATGAGTGACGGGAAAACAGTAGTTTGGCTCGGGACATCTTAGCCAAATGCACGTAGGACTGGCTGAAAGGTGGGCAAACACTTGGCTGCATCCAAAAGTGTATCTGAAAAAATCCCCCAGCCCCTCCCCCAAAACTCATTTTCCTTGGCCTTCCATTTCCAAAGCACGGGCAGAAATGACATCAGACAAGACAGTTCACGGGCCTTGGCCCAGCAAATGTCACACGACCGTTCATGCTCCAGTCACCTGGTTCTTTGTGAATGGTAGGTGAGAAGAGTCAAGCAGTCAATTTCCCCCAGCGCCACCCACCCCACAGCTTTCTCTTTGTTGCTTATCTCAAGTTACCCACAAAAGCCAAAAGAGTCAGGAATAATGAGGCCAAACAGGATCGAAGCAGCCTTACACTCACTAGGTAGTAAATAGACTAGGACTGTACAGCAGCTGCTCACGAAAGACCATTTCACCGAGTCCTTTTGTGGACAAGGGAAATCAGGATCATCTTCAGTAGCAGCCAGCATAATTGGTTTCTATCAACTAATAGAGAGTGAAATAATGCCCGTGTTAGTGTAAGAAGGAAAAAGGAAGCAAGTGGTTTTCTCAAGTATTACAATCTGTATGCAACTGCCCCTCATTCAGGTGATTCACGTTAAGGCTGTCTATGGCTGGCTGGCTCCCTTCCCAATCTGAAAAGTCACGCTTCATTCCCATGGCATTAGAGCCAAAATCTTTGGCTCTTGCTTACCCTCTTGTGACTAGATGAGCCACGGTCAAGTGAGCATCTCCTTCACGTACAAAACTAGTGTTTCAACTCCGTAGCTTTCAAGGAAGAGGGGGGAAAAAAAGCCCTGACAAACCAAATCACATACCTCCTACACGTGGTGGTAGTGGCCCTAGGTCAGGAGCACCCGTAGGCAAAAATTTGGAAGCACGGGTGGCTGGCTGCGTTCCTGCAGGGGGGCGAGCGTGAGGAGGCCCTACCCTCCGGAATGGATTCGCAGGACCGGTTGGCCCTTGGGGTGGATGAGCCGAAGTTGTTGCTGCTTGGCCAGCACCTGGTTCTTTCCCCTCGCAGGGAACTGCTGATGCACTTATGGTGCTGCTCTGTAACAAAATCACATAAATCCGACATCACTAACAAGAAAAAAATGCAAAACTCATACACAAATAGTTAGGGACAGAATGCAAAGAAATCCATGATATACAGAGAAAGTGCTCCAGAGAAACATCAGATGGGTTTTAGCGATCACAACTGTGTGGTGAAAGAACAGAAAGCAGGTTTCGCCAACACAGCAATATTCTGGCTAAGGAGAATGCACAGACACAGGCCAGGAGAACCCCGATGTAGACTACCTAGCACGCTTATCCCGAGAAGGCAAAGAACAAGTGGGCAGCTTGCTCCACATGTGGCTGAGGAACAAACTGAGAAACTCAGGAAAGTAGATTCTCAAAACATTACGCCCACTGATTCCAATGTACATCCGAAGGGGGGAACCAAATGCCCTCTACACTGGTGTACTCCCTGAGAGGTGTTGACTCAGAAAAGAAACAGATTTCTAGAGAAAACAAATGACCAGGGGCATGTCTGTTCTGCAAAAAAAGGAGGGATCACAAAGCTCCCGCACACACACGGGTAAAATTACACTGTCAGGACTTACCTCCAGTTTGTCTTGGTTAGCTGCCTGGTTGGAGTCTCTCTCGGAAAATAGGTTTGGACCTACACATTATGAAAAAGAAAGAAAGAGAAAAAGGAAACCATGAACATCGTGGGTCTTAGCATTTTGTTCTCGGGACGTTTCTGGATCGCAAGGGACACTGTGATATCTCCCACATCCAGGTCGGTGCATAAGCCAGCTTGACACCTGCCTCCTTATCCATGGCCACAAGAGCACCCTGAGGCTGCTGGAACTCCTGCTTTGCCAAATGCTCTACAGCCAAATGAAGTTGAGGTCTCTGCAGCTGGCACTTAGCAACCCACCTGCTGCAGCAGCATTGAGAAGCTGTCGAGAGAGTAGCACTCTCTTCTTCCTGCCATTCTGCTCCTGCTTCCTGATTCTTCCTTCAATGAATACTGGCCAGCACGAGACCCCACTGGGCAATACGTGTTCCTGGACTCTATGATCGGGAACTGCTCAGCGTCTGAGGACATCCATTCACACATCCCTCCTGGGAATACAACTCTTTGACCCTTCCCTTGCTTTCTCGGCTAATCACTCACACTGCAGCTCACTTGGTGCTCGCACCAAAGTGCTAGTTCTCCGACCTCTCAGCGTCCTCACTTGCTCAATCCTCTCCCGATTCACCAGACTCCACAATCCGTCAGTTCAGCCAGTTGCCCACAGCCTTGTCCTAGAAGTCATGTTCATTTTGTACCTGACTGACACCGTGCTAAGCCTAGATCAATCTGGGGCTCACACATCACTTTACCTACACCTGAGCCACTTGGACAGCCAGAAGAAATGGAAAACTAAGAGCCCTCAAACTCCCCGCCCTGGGAAAACACACTCACTCACTCACTCACTCACTCACAACAGCCCACATCGATGACAACTGGAACCTGAACATTTCAACCTGATCATCTCCTTCAACATACTGCCAGCTTCGTAGTGCCTGGCCTTCCATCTGTTGACATGGAAGCAAGGTTCCTCCTCAACAACTGACAACATCCATCCTCCTGAAACGCACCTACACTCGCTATGTGGCCACTGAATGGTGAAGAGTGTGAGATGGCACATTTTGAATGCACAACGTGTCAGATGCTTCATATCCATTAAGTACACACTTCACCAACATGCTAATGGCCACCATGGGGAGCACTGGCTGCTGCTCTCTTTTCTAATCCCGCTTCCTGCTTCCAAACCAGGAAAACCAGCAGAGGCGGGCCCAAGGCCAGCAGACCCTGCAAACACACGGCAAACTCGGAACACACCCCTGGTTCCCACCATCACAACGGCCTCGATTTGGCTGTGGTTTGTGTGGAGTCGGGCAGAGGATGCAAGCTCTCTTGGCACTTCTTTTCTCTGTGTGACTCTGCTACCTCTCCCCTAAACAGCAGCTACTCTCTAAAACACAAACAAACACAAGTATCCAGAAACCCAACACGCAGTCCACACACCCCTGCCGCCTCTTCCCTGTAGCCCTGCTTTTCAGGTAAAGAAAAATGAGCCTTACCGAATCCCCGATTTCCTAAACAAATATGCCATGGCTTGTCCAACGATACAGTGTGTGAACGTGCCCACTGCGATGCCATCACCTCTTACGCCATGCCATCACAGCCATGGGCTCACTGATCCGAGGGTCCAAGATCACCTCTGACCCTCATGCTCACTCTCATAATGCTTGTCCGTTAAATCGTACAACCGACAACAACACAACAGAAACCCAATATGGCCACCGGATCTCCGCATGCTTCCCACGCCAATAGACAGCCTTTCCCGAGGGAATCTCTTATCAATGTTTTCCTTGTCTTTCAAAAGTTCTTCCTCTTGTCCACTCACCACGGATACCCACATACCTAGATTGACCAACTTCAGACAGTGCCATGAGGCTGTTGAAGGAAATGAGTGACGGGAAAACAGTAGTTTGGCTCGGGACATCTTAGCCAAATGCACGTAGGACTGGCTGAAAGGTGGGCAAACACTTGGCTGCATCCAAAAGTGTATCTGAAAAAATGCCCCAGCCCCTCCCCCAAAACTCATTTTCCTTGGCCTTCCATTTCCAAAGCACGGGCAGAAATGACATCAGACAAGACAGTTCACGGGCCTTGGCCCAGCAAATGTCACACGACCGTTCATGCTCCAGTCACCTGGTTCTTTGTGAATGGTAGGTGAGAAGAGTCAAGCAGTCAATTTCCCCCAGCACCACCCACCCCACAGCTTTCTCTTTGTTTGTTGCTTATCTCAAGTTACCCACAAAAGCCAAAAGAGTCAGGAATAATGAGGCCAAACAGGATCGAAGCAGCCTTACACTCACTAGGTAGTAAATAGACTAGGACTGTACAGCAGCTGCTCACGAAAGACCATTTCACCGAGTCCTTTTGTGGACAAGGGAAATCAGGATCATCTTCAGTAGCAGCCAGCATAATTGGTTTCTATCAACTAATAGAGAGTGAAATAATGCCCGTGTTAGTGTAAGAGGGAAAAAGGAAGCAAGTGGTTTTCTCAAGTATTACAATCTGTATGCAACTGCCCCTCATTCAGGTGATTCACGTTAAGGCTGTCTATGGCTGGCTGGCTCCCTTCCCAATCTGAAAAGTCACGCTTCATTCCCATGGCATTAGAGCCAAAATCTTTGGCTCTTGCTTACCCTCTTGTGACTAGATGAGCCACGGTCAAGTGAGCATCTCCTTCACGTACAAAACTAGTGTTTCAACTCCGTAGCTTTCAAGGAAGAGGGGGAAAAAAAGCCCTGACAAACCAAATCACATACCTCCTACACGCGGTGGTAGTGGCCCTAGGTCAGGAGCACCCGTAGGCAAAAATTTGGAAGCACGGGTGGCTGGCTGCGTTCCTGCAGGGGGGCGAGCGTGAGGAGGCCCTACCCTCCGGAATGGATTCGCAGGACCGGTTGGCCCTTGGGGTGGATGAGCCGAAGTTGTTGCTGCTTGGCCAGCACCTGGTTCTTTCCCCTCGCAGGGAACTGCTGATGCACTTATGGTGCTGCTCTGTAACAAAATCACATAAATCCGACATCACTAACAAGAAAAAAATGCAAAACTCATACACAAGTAGTTAGGGACAGAATGCAAAGAAATCCATGATATACAGAGAAAGTGCTCCAGAGAAACATCAGATGGGTTTTAGCGATCACAACTGTGTGGTGAAAGAACAGAAAGCAGGTTTCGCCAACACAGCAATATTCTGGCTAAGGAGAATGCACAGACACAGGCCAGGAGAACCCCGATGTAGACTACCTAGCACGCTTATCCCGAGAAGGCAAAGAACAAGTGGGCAGCTTGCTCCACATGTGGCTGAGGAACAAACTGAGAAACTCAGGAAAGTAGATTCTCAAAACATTACGCCCACTGATTCCAATGTACATCCGAAGGGGGGAACCAAATGCCCTCTACACTGGTGTACTCCCTGAGAGGTGTTGACTCAGAAAAGAAACAGATTTCTAGAGAAAACAAATGACCAGGGGCATGTCTGTTCTGCAAAAAAAGGAGGGATCACAAAGCTCCCGCACACACACGGGTAAAATTACACTGTCAGGACTTACCTCCAGTTTGTCTTGGTTAGCTGCCTGGTTGGAGTCTCTCTCGGAAAATAGGTTTGGACCTACACATTATGAAAAAGAAAGAAAGAGAAAAAGGAAACCATGAACATCGTGGGTCTTAGCATTTTGTTCTCGGGACGTTTCTGGATCGCAAGGGACACTGTGATATCTCCCACATCCAGGTCGGTGCATAAGCCAGCTTGACACCTGCCTCCTTATCCATGGCCACAAGAGCACCCTGAGGCTGCTGGAACTCCTGCTATGCCAAATGCTCTACAGCCAAATGAAGTTGAGGTCTCTGCAGCTGGCACTTAGCAACCCACCTGCTGCAGCAGCATTGAGAAGCTGTCGAGAGAGTAGCACTCTCTTCTTCCTGCCATTCTGCTCCTGCTTCCTGATTCTTCCTTCAATGAATACTGGCCAGCACGAGACCCCACTGGGCAATACGTGTTCCTGGACTCTATGATCGGGAACTGCTCAGCGTCTGAGGACATCCATTCACACATCCCTCCTGGGAATACAACTCTTTGACCCTTCCCTTGCTTTCTCGGCTAATCACTCACACTGCAGCTCACTTGGTGCTCGCACCAAAGTGCTAGTTCTCCGACCTCTCAGCGTCCTCACTTGCTCAATCCTCTCCCGATTCACCAGACTCCACAATCCGTCAGTTCAGCCAGTTGCCCACAGCCTTGTCCTAGAAGTCATGTTCATTTTGTACTTGACTGACACCGTGCTAAGCCTAGATCAATCTGGGGCTCACACATCACTTTACCTACACCTGAGCCACTTGGACAGCCAGAAGAAATGGAAAACTAAGAGCCCTCAAACTCCCCGCCCTGGGAAAACACACTCACTCACTCACTCACTCACTCACTCACTCACAACAGCCCACATCGATGACAACTGGAACCTGAACATTTCAACCTGATCATCTCCTTCAACATACTGCCAGCTTCGTAGTGCCTGGCCTTCCATCTGTTGACATGGAAGCAAGGTTCCTCCTCAACAACTGACAACATCCATCCTCCTGAAACGCACCTACACTCGCTATGTGGCCACTGAATGGTGAAGAGTGTGAGATGGCACATTTTGAATGCACAACGTGTCAGATGCTTCATATCCATTAAGTACACACTTCACCAACATGCTAATGGCCACCATGGGGAGCACTGGCTGCTGCTCTCTTTTCTAATCCCGCTTCCTGCTTCCAAACCAGGAAAACCAGCAGAGGCGGGCCCAAGGCCAGCGGACCCTGCAAACACACGGCAAACTCGGAACACACTCCTGGTTCCCACCATCACAACGGCCTCGATTTGGCTGTGGTTTGTGTGGAGTCGGGCAGAGGATGCAAGCTCTCTTGGCACTTCTTTTCTCTGTGTGACTCTGCTACCTCTCCCCTAAACAGCAGCTACTCTCTAAAACACAAACAAACACAAGTATCCAGAAACCCAACACGCAGCCCACACACCCCTGCCGCCTCTTCCCTGTAGCCCTGCTTTTCAGGTAAAGAAAAATGAGCCTTACCGAATCCCCGATTTCCTAAACAAATATGCCATGGCTTGTCCAACGATACAGTGTGTGAACGTGCCCACTGCGATGCCATCACCTCTTACGCCATGCCATCGCAGCCATGGGCTCACTGATCCAAGGGTCCAAGATCACCTCTGACCCTCATGCTCACTCTCATAATGCTTGTCCGTTAAATCGTACAACCGACAACAACACAACAGAAACCCAATATGGCCACCGGATCTCCGCATGCTTCCCATGCCAATACACAGCCTTTCCCGAGGGAATCTCTTATCAATGTTTTCCTTGTCTTTCAAAAGTTCTTCCTCTTGTCCACTCACCACGGATACCCACATACCTAGATTGACCAACTTCAGACAGTGCCATGAGGCTGTTGAAGGAAATGAGTGACGGGAAAACAGTAGTTTGGCTCGGGACATCTTAGCCAAATGCACGTAGGACTGGCTGAAAGGTGGGCAAACACTTGGCTGCATCCAAAAGTGTATCTGAAAAAATGCCCCAGCCCCTCCCCCAAAACTCATTTTCCTTGGCCTTCCATTTCCAAAGCACGGGCAGAAATGACATCAGACAAGACAGTTCACGGGCCTTGGCCCAGCAAATGTCACACGACCGTTCATGCTCCAGTCACCTGGTTCTTTGTGAATGGTAGGTGAGAAGAGTCAAGCAGTCAATTTCCCCCAGCGCCACCCACCCCACAGCTTTCTCTTTGTTGCTTATCTCAAGTTACCCACAAAAGCCAAAAGAGTCAGGAATAATGAGGCCAAACAGGATCGAAGCAGCCTTACACTCACTAGGTAGTAAATAGACTAGGACTGTACAGCAGCTGCTCACGAAAGACCATTTCACCGAGTCCTTTTGTGGACAAGGGAAATCAGGATCATCTTCAGTAGCAGCCAGCATAATTGGTTTCTATCAACTAATAGAGAGTGAAATAATGCCCGTGTTAGTGTAAGAGGGAAAAAGGAAGCAAGTGGTTTTCTCAAGTATTACAATCTGTATGCAACTGCCCCTCATTCAGGTGATTCACGTTAAGGCTGTCTATGGCTGGCTGGCTCCCTTCCCAATCTGAAAAGTCACGCTTCATTCCCATGGCATTAGAGCCAAAATCTTTGGCTCTTGCTTACCCTCTTGTGACTAGATGAGCCACGGTCAAGTGAGCATCTCCTTCACGTACAAAACTAGTGTTTCAACTCCGTAGCTTTCAAGGAAGAGGGGGAAAAAAAGCCCTGACAAACCAAATCACATACCTCCTACACGCGGTGGTAGTGGCCCTAGGTCAGGAGCACCCGTAGGCAAAAATTTGGAAGCACGGGTGGCTGGCTGCGTTCCTGCAGGGGGGCGAGCGTGAGGAGGCCCTACCCTCCGGAATGGATTCGCAGGACCGGTTGGCCCTTGGGGTGGATGAGCCGAAGTTGTTGCTGCTTGGCCAGCACCTGGTTCTTTCCCCTCGCAGGGAACTGCTGATGCACTTATGGTGCTGCTCTGTAACAAAATCACATAAATCCGACATCACTAACAAGAAAAAAATGCAAAACTCATACACAAGTAGTTAGGGACAGAATGCAAAGAAATCCATGATATACAGAGAAAGTGCTCCAGAGAAACATCAGATGGGTTTTAGCGATCACAACTGTGTGGTGAAAGAACAGAAAGCAGGTTTCGCCAACACAGCAATATTCTGGCTAAGGAGAATGCACAGACACAGGCCAGGAGAACCCCGATGTAGACTACCTAGCACGCTTATCCCGAGAAGGCAAAGAACAAGTGGGCAGCTTGCTCCACATGTGGCTGAGGAACAAACTGAGAAACTCAGGAAAGTAGATTCTCAAAACATTACGCCCACTGATTCCAATGTACATCCGAAGGGGGGAACCAAATGCCCTCTACACTGGTGTACTCCCTGAGAGGTGTTGACTCAGAAAAGAAACAGATTTCTAGAGAAAACAAATGACCAGGGGCATGTCTGTTCTGCAAAAAAAGGAGGGATCACAAAGCTCCCGCACACACACGGGTAAAATTACACTGTCAGGACTTACCTCCAGTTTGTCTTGGTTAGCTGCCTGGTTGGAGTCTCTCTCGGAAAATAGGTTTGGACCTACACATTATGAAAAAGAAAGAAAGAGAAAAAGGAAACCATGAACATCGTGGGTCTTAGCATTTTGTTCTCGGGACGTTTCTGGATCGCAAGGGACACTGTGATATCTCCCACATCCAGGTCGGTGCATAAGCCAGCTTGACACCTGCCTCCTTATCCATGGCCACAAGAGCACCCTGAGGCTGCTGGAACTCCTGCTTTGCCAAATGCTCTACAGCCAAATGAAGTTGAGGTCTCTGCAGCTGGCACTTAGCAACCCACCTGCTGCAGCAGCATTGAGAAGCTGTCGAGAGAGTAGCACTCTCTTCTTCCTGCCATTCTGCTCCTGCTTCCTGATTCTTCCTTCAATGAATACTGGCCAGCACGAGACCCCACTGGGCAATACGTGTTCCTGGACTCTATGATCGGGAACTGCTCAGCGTCTGAGGACATCCATTCACACATCCCTCCTGGGAATACAACTCTTTGACCCTTCCCTTGCTTTCTCGGCTAATCACTCACACTGCAGCTCACTTGGTGCTCGCACCAAAGTGCTAGTTCTCCGACCTCTCAGCGTCCTCACTTGCTCAATCCTCTCCCGATTCACCAGACTCCACAATCCGTCAGTTCAGCCAGTTGCCCACAGCCTTGTCCTAGAAGTCATGTTCATTTTGTACTTGACTGACACCGTGCTAAGCCTAGATCAATCTGGGGCTCACACATCACTTTACCTATACCTGAGCCACTTGGACAGCCAGAAGAAATGGAAAACTAAGAGCCCTCAAACTCCCCGCCCTGGGAAAACACACTCACTCACTCACTCACTCACTCACTCACAACAGCCCACATCGATGACAACTGGAACCTGAACATTTCAACCTGATCATCTCCTTCAACATACTGCCAGCTTCGTAGTGCCTGGCCTTCCATCTGTTGACATGGAAGCAAGGTTCCTCCTCAACAACTGACAACATCCATCCTCCTGAAACGCACCTACACTCGCTATGTGGCCACTGAATGGTGAAGAGTGTGAGATGGCACATTTTGAATGCACAACGTGTCAGATGCTTCATATCCATTAAGTACACACTTCACCAACATGCTAATGGCCACCATGGGGAGCACTGGCTGCTGCTCTCTTTTCTAATCCCGCTTCCTGCTTCCAAACCAGGAAAACCAGCAGAGGCGGGCCCAAGGCCAGCAGACCCTGCAAACACACGGCAAACTCGGAACACACTCCTGGTTCCCACCATCACAACGGCCTCGATTTGGCTGTGGTTTGTGTGGAGTCGGGCAGAGGATGCAAGCTCTCTTGGCACTTCTTTTCTCTGTGTGACTCTGCTACCTCTCCCCTAAACAGCAGCTACTCTCTAAAACACAAACAAACACAAGTATCCAGAAACCCAACACGCAGTCCACACACCCCTGCCGCCTCTTCCCTGTAGCCCTGCTTTTCAGGTAAAGAAAAATGAGCCTTACCGAATCCCCGATTTCCTAAACAAATATGCCATGGCTTGTCCAACGATACAGTGTGTGAACGTGCCCACTGCGATGCCATCACCTCTTACGCCATGCCATCACAGCCATGGGCTCACTGATCCGAGGGTCCAAGATCACCTCTGACCCTCATGCTCACTCTCATAATGCTTGTCCGTTAAATCGTACAACCGACAACAACACAACAGAAACCCAATATGGCCACCGGATCTCCGCATGCTTCCCACGCCAATAGACAGCCTTTCCCGAGGGAATCTCTTATCAATGTTTTCCTTGTCTTTCAAAAGTTCTTCCTCTTGTCCACTCACCACGGATACCCACATACCTAGATTGACCAACTTCAGACAGTGCCATGAGGCTGTTGAAGGAAATGAGTGACGGGAAAACAGTAGTTTGGCTCGGGACATCTTAGCCAAATGCACGTAGGACTGGCTGAAAGGTGGGCAAACACTTGGCTGCATCCAAAAGTGTATCTGAAAAAATGCCCCAGCCCCTCCCCCAAAACTCATTTTCCTTGGCCTTCCATTTCCAAAGCACGGGCAGAAATGACATCAGACAAGACAGTTCACGGGCCTTGGCCCAGCAAATGTCACACGACCGTTCATGCTCCAGTCACCTGGTTCTTTGTGAATGGTAGGTGAGAAGAGTCAAGCAGTCAATTTCCCCCAGCGCCACCCACCCCACAGCTTTCTCTTTGTTGCTTATCTCAAGTTACCCACAAAAGCCAAAAGAGTCAGGAATAATGAGGCCAAACAGGATCGAAGCAGCCTTACACTCACTAGGTAGTAAATAGACTAGGACTGTACAGCAGCTGCTCACGAAAGACCATTTCACCGAGTCCTTTTGTGGACAAGGGAAATCAGGATCATCTTCAGTAGCAGCCAGCATAATTGGTTTCTATCAACTAATAGAGAGTGAAATAATGCCCGTGTTAGTGTAAGAAGGAAAAAGGAAGCAAGTGGTTTTCTCAAGTATTACAATCTGTATGCAACTGCCCCTCATTCAGGTGATTCACGTTAAGGCTGTCTATGGCTGGCTGGCTCCCTTCCCAATCTGAAAAGTCACGCTTCATTCCCATGGCATTAGAGCCAAAATCTTTGGCTCTTGCTTACCCTCTTGTGACTAGATGAGCCACGGTCAAGTGAGCATCTCCTTCACGTACAAAACTAGTGTTTCAACTCCGTAGCTTTCAAGGAAGAGGGGGAAAAAAAGCCCTGACAAACCAAATCACATACCTCCTACACGCGGTGGTAGTGGCCCTAGGTCAGGAGCACCCGTAGGCAAAAATTTGGAAGCACGGGTGGCTGGCTGCGTTCCTGCAGGGGGGCGAGCGTGAGGAGGCCCTACCCTCCGGAATGGATTCGCAGGACCGGTTGGCCCTTGGGGTGGATGAGCCGAAGTTGTTGCTGCTTGGCCAGCACCTGGTTCTTTCCCCTCGCAGGGAACTGCTGATGCACTTATGGTGCTGCTCTGTAACAAAATCACATAAATCCGACATCACTAACAAGAAAAAAATGCAAAACTCATACACAAGTAGTTAGGGACAGAATGCAAAGAAATCCATGATATACAGAGAAAGTGCTCCAGAGAAACATCAGATGGGTTTTAGCGATCACAACTGTGTGGTGAAAGAACAGAAAGCAGGTTTCGCCAACACAGCAATATTCTGGCTAAGGAGAATGCACAGACACAGGCCAGGAGAACCCCGATGTAGACTACCTAGCACGCTTATCCCGAGAAGGCAAAGAACAAGTGGGCAGCTTGCTCCACATGTGGCTGAGGAACAAACTGAGAAACTCAGGAAAGTAGATTCTCAAAACATTACGCCCACTGATTCCAATGTACATCCGAAGGGGGGAACCAAATGCCCTCTACACTGGTGTACTCCCTGAGAGGTGTTGACTCAGAAAAGAAACAGATTTCTAGAGAAAACAAATGACCAGGGGCATGTCTGTTCTGCAAAAAAAGGAGGGATCACAAAGCTCCCGCACACACACGGGTAAAATTACACTGTCAGGACTTACCTCCAGTTTGTCTTGGTTAGCTGCCTGGTTGGAGTCTCTCTCGGAAAATAGGTTTGGACCTACACATTATGAAAAAGAAAGAAAGAGAAAAAGGAAACCATGAACATCGTGGGTCTTAGCATTTTGTTCTCGGGACGTTTCTGGATCGCAAGGGACACTGTGATATCTCCCACATCCAGGTCGGTGCATAAGCCAGCTTGACACCTGCCTCCTTATCCATGGCCACAAGAGCACCCTGAGGCTGCTGGAACTCCTGCTTTGCCAAATGCTCTACAGCCAAATGAAGTTGAGGTCTCTGCAGCTGGCACTTAGCAACCCACCTGCTGCAGCAGCATTGAGAAGCTGTCGAGAGAGTAGCACTCTCTTCTTCCTGCCATTCTGCTCCTGCTTCCTGATTCTTCCTTCAATGAATACTGGCCAGCACGAGACCCCACTGGGCAATACGTGTTCCTGGACTCTATGATCGGGAACTGCTCAGCGTCTGAGGACATCCATTCACACATCCCTCCTGGGAATACAACTCTTTGACCCTTCCCTTGCTTTCTCGGCTAATCACTCACACTGCAGCTCACTTGGTGCTCGCACCAAAGTGCTAGTTCTCCGACCTCTCAGCGTCCTCACTTGCTCAATCCTCTCCCGATTCACCAGACTCCACAATCCGTCAGTTCAGCCAGTTGCCCACAGCCTTGTCCTAGAAGTCATGTTCATTTTGTACTTGACTGACACCGTGCTAAGCCTAGATCAATCTGGGGCTCACACATCACTTTACCTATACCTGAGCCACTTGGACAGCCAGAAGAAATGGAAAACTAAGAGCCCTCAAACTCCCCGCCCTGGGAAAACACACTCACTCACTCACTCACTCACTCACTCACAACAGCCCACATCGATGACAACTGGAACCTGAACATTTCAACCTGATCATCTCCTTCAACATACTGCCAGCTTCGTAGTGCCTGGCCTTCCATCTGTTGACATGGAAGCAAGGTTCCTCCTCAACAACTGACAACATCCATCCTCCTGAAACGCACCTACACTCGCTATGTGGCCACTGAATGGTGAAGAGTGTGAGATGGCACATTTTGAATGCACAACGTGTCAGATGCTTCATATCCATTAAGTACACACTTCACCAACATGCTAATGGCCACCATGGGGAGCACTGGCTGCTGCTCTCTTTTCTAATCCCGCTTCCTGCTTCCAAACCAGGAAAACCAGCAGAGGCGGGCCCAAGGCCAGCAGACCCTGCAAACACACGGCAAACTCGGAACACACTCCTGGTTCCCACCATCACAACGGCCTCGATTTGGCTGTGGTTTGTGTGGAGTCGGGCAGAGGATGCAAGCTCTCTTGGCACTTCTTTTCTCTGTGTGACTCTGCTACCTCTCCCCTAAACAGCAGCTACTCTCTAAAACACAAACAAACACAAGTATCCAGAAACCCAACACGCAGTCCACACACCCCTGCCGCCTCTTCCCTGTAGCCCTGCTTTTCAGGTAAAGAAAAATGAGCCTTACCGAATCCCCGATTTCCTAAACAAATATGCCATGGCTTGTCCAACGATACAGTGTGTGAACGTGCCCACTGCGATGCCATCACCTCTTACGCCATGCCATCACAGCCATGGGCTCACTGATCCGAGGGTCCAAGATCACCTCTGACCCTCATGCTCACTCTCATAATGCTTGTCCGTTAAATCGTACAACCGACAACAACACAACAGAAACCCAATATGGCCACCGGATCTCCGCATGCTTCCCACGCCAATAGACAGCCTTTCCCGAGGGAATCTCTTATCAATGTTTTCCTTGTCTTTCAAAAGTTCTTCCTCTTGTCCACTCACCACGGATACCCACATACCTAGATTGACCAACTTCAGACAGTGCCATGAGGCTGTTGAAGGAAATGAGTGACGGGAAAACAGTAGTTTGGCTCGGGACATCTTAGCCAAATGCACGTAGGACTGGCTGAAAGGTGGGCAAACACTTGGCTGCATCCAAAAGTGTATCTGAAAAAATGCCCCAGCCCCTCCCCCAAAACTCATTTTCCTTGGCCTTCCATTTCCAAAGCACGGGCAGAAATGACATCAGACAAGACAGTTCACGGGCCTTGGCCCAGCATTTGTCACACGACCGTTCATTCTCCAGTCACCTGGTTCTTTGTGAATGGTAGGTGAGAAGAGTCAAGCAGTCAATTTCCCCCAGCACCACCCACCCCACAGCTTTCTCTTTGTTTGTTGCTTATCTCAAGTTACCCACAAAAGCCAAAAGAGTCAGGAATAATGAGGCCAAACAGGATCGAAGCAGCCTTACACTCACTAGGTAGTAAATAGACTAGGACTGTACAGCAGCTGCTCACGAAAGACCATTTCACCGAGTCCTTTTGTGGACAAGGGAAATCAGGATCATCTTCAGTAGCAGCCAGCATAATTGGTTTCTATCAACTAATAGAGAGTGAAATAATGCCCGTGTTAGTGTAAGAGGGAAAAAGGAAGCAAGTGGTTTTCTCAAGTATTACAATCTGTATGCAACTGCCCCTCATTCAGGTGATTCACGTTAAGGCTGTCTATGGCTGGCTGGCTCCCTTCCCAATCTGAAAAGTCACGCTTCATTCCCATGGCATTAGAGCCAAAATCTTTGGCTCTTGCTTACCCTCTTGTGACTAGATGAGCCACGGTCAAGTGAGCATCTCCTTCACGTACAAAACTAGTGTTTCAACTCCGTAGCTTTCAAGGAAGAGGGGGAAAAAAAGCCCTGACAAACCAAATCACATACCTCCTACACGCGGTGGTAGTGGCCCTAGGTCAGGAGCACCCGTAGGCAAAAATTTGGAAGCACGGGTGGCTGGCTGCGTTCCTGCAGGGGGGCGAGCGTGAGGAGGCCCTACCCTCCGGAATGGATTCGCAGGACCGGTTGGCCCTTGGGGTGGATGAGCCGAAGTTGTTGCTGCTTGGCCAGCACCTGGTTCTTTCCCCTCGCAGGGAACTGCTGATGCACTTATGGTGCTGCTCTGTAACAAAATCACATAAATCCGACATCACTAACAAGAAAAAAATGCAAAACTCATACACAAGTAGTTAGGGACAGAATGCAAAGAAATCCATGATATACAGAGAAAGTGCTCCAGAGAAACATCAGATGGGTTTTAGCGATCACAACTGTGTGGTGAAAGAACAGAAAGCAGGTTTCGCCAACACAGCAATATTCTGGCTAAGGAGAATGCACAGACACAGGCCAGGAGAACCCCGATGTAGACTACCTAGCACGCTTATCCCGAGAAGGCAAAGAACAAGTGGGCAGCTTGCTCCACATGTGGCTGAGGAACAAACTGAGAAACTCAGGAAAGTAGATTCTCAAAACATTACGCCCACTGATTCCAATGTACATCCGAAGGGGGGAACCAAATGCCCTCTACACTGGTGTACTCCCTGAGAGGTGTTGACTCAGAAAAGAAACAGATTTCTAGAGAAAACAAATGACCAGGGGCATGTCTGTTCTGCAAAAAAAGGAGGGATCACAAAGCTCCCGCACACACACGGGTAAAATTACACTGTCAGGACTTACCTCCAGTTTGTCTTGGTTAGCTGCCTGGTTGGAGTCTCTCTCGGAAAATAGGTTTGGACCTACACATTATGAAAAAGAAAGAAAGAGAAAAAGGAAACCATGAACATCGTGGGTCTTAGCATTTTGTTCTCGGGACGTTTCTGGATCGCAAGGGACACTGTGATATCTCCCACATCCAGGTCGGTGCATAAGCCAGCTTGACACCTGCCTCCTTATCCATGGCCACAAGAGCACCCTGAGGCTGCTGGAACTCCTGCTTTGCCAAATGCTCTACAGCCAAATGAAGTTGAGGTCTCTGCAGCTGGCACTTAGCAACCCACCTGCTGCAGCAGCATTGAGAAGCTGTCGAGAGAGTAGCACTCTCTTCTTCCTGCCATTCTGCTCCTGCTTCCTGATTCTTCCTTCAATGAATACTGGCCAGCACGAGACCCCACTGGGCAATACGTGTTCCTGGACTCTATGATCGGGAACTGCTCAGCGTCTGAGGACATCCATTCACACATCCCTCCTGGGAATACAACTCTTTGACCCTTCCCTTGCTTTCTCGGCTAATCACTCACACTGCAGCTCACTTGGTGCTCGCACCAAAGTGCTAGTTCTCCGACCTCTCAGCGTCCTCACTTGCTCAATCCTCTCCCGATTCACCAGACTCCACAATCCGTCAGTTCAGCCAGTTGCCCACAGCCTTGTCCTAGAAGTCATGTTCATTTTGTACTTGACTGACACCGTGCTAAGCCTAGATCAATCTGGGGCTCACACATCACTTTACCTACACCTGAGCCACTTGGACAGCCAGAAGAAATGGAAAACTAAGAGCCCTCAAACTCCCCGCCCTGGGAAAACACACTCACTCACTCACTCACTCACTCACTCACAACAGCCCACATCGATGACAACTGGAACCTGAACATTTCAACCTGATCATCTCCTTCAACATACTGCCAGCTTCGTAGTGCCTGGCCTTCCATCTGTTGACATGGAAGCAAGGTTCCTCCTCAACAACTGACAACATCCATCCTCCTGAAACGCACCTACACTCGCTATGTGGCCACTGAATGGTGAAGAGTGTGAGATGGCACATTTTGAATGCACAACGTGTCAGATGCTTCATATCCATTAAGTACACACTTCACCAACATGCTAATGGCCACCATGGGGAGCACTGGCTGCTGCTCTCTTTTCTAATCCCGCTTCCTGCTTCCAAACCAGGAAAACCAGCAGAGGCGGGCCCAAGGCCAGCAGACCCTGCAAACACACGGCAAACTCGGAACACACTCCTGGTTCCCACCATCACAACGGCCTCGATTTGGCTGTGGTTTGTGTGGAGTCGGGCAGAGGATGCAAGCTCTCTTGGCACTTCTTTTCTCTGTGTGACTCTGCTACCTCTCCCCTAAACAGCAGCTACTCTCTAAAACACAAACAAACACAAGTATCCAGAAACCCAACACGCAGTCCACACACCCCTGCCGCCTCTTCCCTGTAGCCCTGCTTTTCAGGTAAAGAAAAATGAGCCTTACCGAATCCCCGATTTCCTAAACAAATATGCCATGGCTTGTCCAACGATACAGTGTGTGAACGTGCCCACTGCGATGCCATCACCTCTTACGCCATGCCATCACAGCCATGGGCTCACTGATCCGAGGGTCCAAGATCACCTCTGACCCTCATGCTCACTCTCATAATGCTTGTCCGTTAAATCGTACAACCGACAACAACACAACAGAAACCCAATATGGCCACCGGATCTCCGCATGCTTCCCACGCCAATAGACAGCCTTTCCCGAGGGAATCTCTTATCAATGTTTTCCTTGTCTTTCAAAAGTTCTTCCTCTTGTCCACTCACCACGGATACCCACATACCTAGATTGACCAACTTCAGACAGTGCCATGAGGCTGTTGAAGGAAATGAGTGACGGGAAAACAGTAGTTTGGCTCGGGACATCTTAGCCAAATGCACGTAGGACTGGCTGAAAGGTGGGCAAACACTTGGCTGCATCCAAAAGTGTATCTGAAAAAATGCCCCAGCCCCTCCCCCAAAACTCATTTTCCTTGGCCTTCCATTTCCAAAGCACGGGCAGAAATGACATCAGACAAGACAGTTCACGGGCCTTGGCCCAGCATTTGTCACACGACCGTTCATTCTCCAGTCACCTGGTTCTTTGTGAATGGTAGGTGAGAAGAGTCAAGCAGTCAATTTCCCCCAGCGCCACCCACCCCACAGCTTTCTCTTTGTTTGTTGCTTATCTCAAGTTACCCACAAAAGCCAAAAGAGTCAGGAATAATGAGGCCAAACAGGATCGAAGCAGCCTTACACTCACTAGGTAGTAAATAGACTAGGACTGTACAGCAGCTGCTCACGAAAGACCATTTCACCGAGTCCTTTTGTGGACAAGGGAAATCAGGATCATCTTCAGTAGCAGCCAGCATAATTGGTTTCTATCAACTAATAGAGAGTGAAATAATGCCCGTGTTAGTGTAAGAGGGAAAAAGGAAGCAAGTGGTTTTCTCAAGTATTACAATCTGTATGCAACTGCCCCTCATTCAGGTGATTCACGTTAAGGCTGTCTATGGCTGGCTGGCTCCCTTCCCAATCTGAAAAGTCACGCTTCATTCCCATGGCATTAGAGCCAAAATCTTTGGCTCTTGCTTACCCTCTTGTGACTAGATGAGCCACGGTCAAGTGAGCATCTCCTTCACGTACAAAACTAGTGTTTCAACTCCGTAGCTTTCAAGGAAGAGGGGGAAAAAAAGCCCTGACAAACCAAATCACATACCTCCTACACGCGGTGGTAGTGGCCCTAGGTCAGGAGCACCCGTAGGCAAAAATTTGGAAGCACGGGTGGCTGGCTGCGTTCCTGCAGGGGGGCGAGCGTGAGGAGGCCCTACCCTCCGGAATGGATTCGCAGGACCGGTTGGCCCTTGGGGTGGATGAGCCGAAGTTGTTGCTGCTTGGCCAGCACCTGGTTCTTTCCCCTCGCAGGGAACTGCTGATGCACTTATGGTGCTGCTCTGTAACAAAATCACATAAATCCGACATCACTAACAAGAAAAAAATGCAAAACTCATACACAAGTAGTTAGGGACAGAATGCAAAGAAATCCATGATATACAGAGAAAGTGCTCCAGAGAAACATCAGATGGGTTTTAGCGATCACAACTGTGTGGTGAAAGAACAGAAAGCAGGTTTCGCCAACACAGCAATATTCTGGCTAAGGAGAATGCACAGACACAGGCCAGGAGAACCCCGATGTAGACTACCTAGCACGCTTATCCCGAGAAGGCAAAGAACAAGTGGGCAGCTTGCTCCACATGTGGCTGAGGAACAAACTGAGAAACTCAGGAAAGTAGATTCTCAAAACATTACGCCCACTGATTCCAATGTACATCCGAAGGGGGGAACCAAATGCCCTCTACACTGGTGTACTCCCTGAGAGGTGTTGACTCAGAAAAGAAACAGATTTCTAGAGAAAACAAATGACCAGGGGCATGTCTGTTCTGCAAAAAAAGGAGGGATCACAAAGCTCCCGCACACACACGGGTAAAATTACACTGTCAGGACTTACCTCCAGTTTGTCTTGGTTAGCTGCCTGGTTAGAGTCTCTCTCGGAAAATAGGTTTGGACCTACACATTATGAAAAAGAAAGAAAGAGAAAAAGGAAACCATGAACATCGTGGGTCTTAGCATTTTGTTCTCGGGACGTTTCTGGATCGCAAGGGACACTGTGATATCTCCCACATCCAGGTCGGTGCATAAGCCAGCTTGACACCTGCCTCCTTATCCATGGCCACAAGAGCACCCTGAGGCTGCTGGAACTCCTGCTATGCCAAATGCTCTACAGCCAAATGAAGTTGAGGTCTCTGCAGCTGGCACTTAGCAACCCACCTGCTGCAGCAGCATTGAGAAGCTGTCGAGAGAGTAGCACTCTCTTCCTCCTGCCATTCTGCTCCTGCTTCCTGATTCTTCCTTCAATGAATACTGGCCAACACGAGACCCCACTGGGCAATACGTGTTTCTGGACTCTATGATCGGGAACTGCTCAGCGTCCGAGGACATCCATTCACACATCCCTCCTGGGAATACAACTCTTTGACCCTTCCCTTGCTTTCTCGGCTACTCACTCACACTGCAGCTCACTTGGTGCTCGCACCAAAGTGCTAGTTCTCCGACCTCTCAGCGTCCTCACTTGCTCAATCCTCTCCCGATTCACCAGACTCCACAATCCGTCAGTTCAGCCAGTTGCCCACAGCCTTGTCCTAGAAGTCATGTTCATTTTGTACTTGACTGACACCGTGCTAAGCCTAGATCAATCTGGGGCTCACACATCACTTTACCTACACCTGAGCCACTTGGACAGCCAGAAGAAATGGAAAACTAAGAGCCCTCAAACTCCCCGCCCTGGGAAAACACACTCACTCACTCACTCACTCACTCACTCACTCACTCACAACAGCCCACATCGATGACAACTGGAACCTGAACATTTCAACCTGATCATCTCCTTCAACATACTGCCAGCTTCGTAGTGCCTGGCCTTCCATCTGTTGACATGGAAGCAAGGTTCCTCCTCAACAACTGACAACATCCATCCTCCTGAAACGCACCTACACTCGCTATGTGGCCACTGAATGGTGAAGAGTGTGAGATGGCACATTTTGAATGCACAACGTGTCAGATGCTTCATATCCATTAAGTACACACTTCACCAACATGCTAATGGCCACCATGGGGAGCACTGGCTGCTGCTCTCTTTTCTAATCCCGCTTCCTGCTTCCAAACCAGGAAAACCAGCAGAGGCGGGCCCAAGGCCAGCGGACCCTGCAAACACACGGCAAACTCGGAACACACTCCTGGTTCCCACCATCACAATGGCCTCGATTTGGCTGTGGTTTGTGTGGAGTCGGGCAGAGGATGCAAGCTCTCTTGGCACTTCTTTTCTCTGTGTGACTCTGCTACCTCTCCCCTAAACAGCAGCTACTCTCTAAAACACAAACAAACACAAGTATCCAGAAACCCAACACGCAGCCCACACACCCCTGCCGCCTCTTCCCTGTAGCCCTGCTTTTCAGGTAAAGAAAAATGAGCCTTACCGAATCCCCGATTTCCTAAACAAATATGCCATGGCTTGTCCAACGATACAGTGTGTGAACGTGCCCACTGCGATGCCATCACCTCTTACGCCATGCCATCGCAGCCATGGGCTCACTGATCCAAGGGTCCAAGATCACCTCTGACCCTCATGCTCACTCTCATAATGCTTGTCCGTTAAATCGTACAACCGACAACAACACAACAGAAACCCAATATGGCCACCGGATCTCTGCATGCTTCCCATGCCAATACACAGCCTTTCCCGAGGGAATCTCTTATCAATGTTTTCCTTGTCTTTCAAAAGTTCTTCCTCTTGTCCACTCACCACGGATACCCACATACCTAGATTGACCAACTTCAGACAGTGCCATGAGGCTGTTGAAGGAAATGAGTGACGGGAAAACAGTAGTTTGGCTCGGGACATCTTAGCCAAATGCACGTAGGACTGGCTGAAAGGTGGGCAAACACTTGGCTGCATCCAAAAGTGTATCTGAAAAAATCCCCCAGCCCCTCCCCCAAAACTCATTTTCCTTGGCCTTCCATTTCCAAAGCACGGGCAGAAATGACATCAGACAAGACAGTTCACGGGCCTTGGCCCAGCAAATGTCACACGACCGTTCATGCTCCAGTCACCTGGTTCTTTGTGAATGGTAGGTGAGAAGAGTCAAGCAGTCAATTTCCCCCAGCGCCACCCACCCCACAGCTTTCTCTTTGTTGCTTATCTCAAGTTACCCACAAAAGCCAAAAGAGTCAGGAATAATGAGGCCAAACAGGATCGAAGCAGCCTTACACTCACTAGGTAGTAAATAGACTAGGACTGTACAGCAGCTGCTCACGAAAGACCATTTCACCGAGTCCTTTTGTGGACAAGGGAAATCAGGATCATCTTCAGTAGCAGCCAGCATAATTGGTTTCTATCAACTAATAGAGAGTGAAATAATGCCCGTGTTAGTGTAAGAAGGAAAAAGGAAGCAAGTGGTTTTCTCAAGTATTACAATCTGTATGCAACTGCCCCTCATTCAGGTGATTCACGTTAAGGCTGTCTATGGCTGGCTGGCTCCCTTCCCAATCTGAAAAGTCACGCTTCATTCCCATGGCATTAGAGCCAAAATCTTTGGCTCTTGCTTACCCTCTTGTGACTAGATGAGCCACGGTCAAGTGAGCATCTCCTTCACGTACAAAACTAGTGTTTCAACTCCGTAGCTTTCAAGGAAGAGGGGGGAAAAAAAGCCCTGACAAACCAAATCACATACCTCCTACACGTGGTGGTAGTGGCCCTAGGTCAGGAGCACCCGTAGGCAAAAATTTGGAAGCACGGGTGGCTGGCTGCGTTCCTGCAGGGGGGCGAGCGTGAGGAGGCCCTACCCTCCGGAATGGATTCGCAGGACCGGTTGGCCCTTGGGGTGGATGAGCCGAAGTTGTTGCTGCTTGGCCAGCACCTGGTTCTTTCCCCTCGCAGGGAACTGCTGATGCACTTATGGTGCTGCTCTGTAACAAAATCACATAAATCCGACATCACTAACAAGAAAAAAATGCAAAACTCATACACAAATAGTTAGGGACAGAATGCAAAGAAATCCATGATATACAGAGAAAGTGCTCCAGAGAAACATCAGATGGGTTTTAGCGATCACAACTGTGTGGTGAAAGAACAGAAAGCAGGTTTCGCCAACACAGCAATATTCTGGCTAAGGAGAATGCACAGACACAGGCCAGGAGAACCCCGATGTAGACTACCTAGCACGCTTATCCCGAGAAGGCAAAGAACAAGTGGGCAGCTTGCTCCACATGTGGCTGAGGAACAAACTGAGAAACTCAGGAAAGTAGATTCTCAAAACATTACGCCCACTGATTCCAATGTACATCCGAAGGGGGGAACCAAATGCCCTCTACACTGGTGTACTCCCTGAGAGGTGTTGACTCAGAAAAGAAACAGATTTCTAGAGAAAACAAATGACCAGGGGCATGTCTGTTCTGCAAAAAAAGGAGGGATCACAAAGCTCCCACACACACACGGGTAAAATTACACTGTCAGGACTTACCTCCAGTTTGTCTTGGTTAGCTGCCTGGTTGGAGTCTCTCTCGGAAAATAGGTTTGGACCTACACATTATGAAAAAGAAAGAAAGAGAAAAAGGAAACCATGAACATCGTGGGTCTTAGCATTTTGTTCTCGGGACGTTTCTGGATCGCAAGGGACACTGTGATATCTCCCACATCCAGGTCGGTGCATAAGCCAGCTTGACACCTGCCTCCTTATCCATGGCCACAAGAGCACCCTGAGGCTGCTGGAACTCCTGCTATGCCAAATGCTCTACAGCCAAATGAAGTTGAGGTCTCTGCAGCTGGCACTTAGCAACCCACCTGCTGCAGCAGCATTGAGAAGCTGTCGAGAGAGTAGCACTCTCTTCCTCCTGCCATTCTGCTCCTGCTTCCTGATTCTTCCTTCAATGAATACTGGCCAACACGAGACCCCACTGGGCAATACGTGTTTCTGGACTCTATGATCGGGAACTGCTCAGCGTCCGAGGACATCCATTCACACATCCCTCCTGGGAATACAACTCTTTGACCCTTCCCTTGCTTTCTCGGCTACTCACTCACACTGCAGCTCACTTGGTGCTCGCACCAAAGTGCTAGTTCTCCGACCTCTCAGCGTCCTCACTTGCTCAATCCTCTCCCGATTCACCAGACTCCACAATCCGTCAGTTCAGCCAGTTGCCCACAGCCTTGTCCTAGAAGTCATGTTCATTTTGTACTTGACTGACACCGTGCTAAGCCTAGATCAATCTGGGGCTCACACATCACTTTACCTACACCTGAGCCACTTGGACAGCCAGAAGAAATGGAAAACTAAGAGCCCTCAAACTCCCCGCCCTGGGAAAACACACTCACTCACTCACTCACTCACTCACTCACAACAGCCCACATCGATGACAACTGGAACCTGAACATTTCAACCTGATCATCTCCTTCAACATACTGCCAGCTTCGTAGTGCCTGGCCTTCCATCTGTTGACATGGAAGCAAGGTTCCTCCTCAACAACTGACAACATCCATCCTCCTGAAACGCACCTACACTCGCTATGTGGCCACTGAATGGTGAAGAGTGTGAGATGGCACATTTTGAATGCACAACGTGTCAGATGCTTCATATCCATTAAGTACACACTTCACCAACATGCTAATGGCCACCATGGGGAGCACTGGCTGCTGCTCTCTTTTCTAATCCCGCTTCCTGCTTCCAAACCAGGAAAACCAGCAGAGGCGGGCCCAAGGCCAGCAGACCCTGCAAACACACGGCAAACTCGGAACACACTCCTGGTTCCCACCATCACAACGGCCTCGATTTGGCTGTGGTTTGTGTGGAGTCGGGCAGAGGATGCAAGCTCTCTTGGCACTTCTTTTCTCTGTGTGACTCTGCTACCTCTCCCCTAAACAGCAGCTACTCTCTAAAACACAAACAAACACAAGTATCCAGAAACCCAACACGCAGTCCACACACCCCTGCCGCCTCTTCCCTGTAGCCCTGCTTTTCAGGTAAAGAAAAATGAGCCTTACCGAATCCCCGATTTCCTAAACAAATATGCCATGGCTTGTCCAACGATACAGTGTGTGAACGTGCCCACTGCGATGCCATCACCTCTTACGCCATGCCATCACAGCCATGGGCTCACTGATCCGAGGGTCCAAGATCACCTCTGACCCTCATGCTCACTCTCATAATGCTTGTCCGTTAAATCGTACAACCGACAACAACACAACAGAAACCCAATATGGCCACCGGATCTCCGCATGCTTCCCACGCCAATAGACAGCCTTTCCCGAGGGAATCTCTTATCAATGTTTTCCTTGTCTTTCAAAAGTTCTTCCTCTTGTCCACTCACCACGGATACCCACATACCTAGATTGACCAACTTCAGACAGTGCCATGAGGCTGTTGAAGGAAATGAGTGACGGGAAAACAGTAGTTTGGCTCGGGACATCTTAGCCAAATGCACGTAGGACTGGCTGAAAGGTGGGCAAACACTTGGCTGCATCCAAAAGTGTATCTGAAAAAATGCCCCAGCCCCTCCCCCAAAACTCATTTTCCTTGGCCTTCCATTTCCAAAGCACGGGCAGAAATGACATCAGACAAGACAGTTCACGGGCCTTGGCCCAGCAAATGTCACACGACCGTTCATGCTCCAGTCACCTGGTTCTTTGTGAATGGTAGGTGAGAAGAGTCAAGCAGTCAATTTCCCCCAGCGCCACCCACCCCACAGCTTTCTCTTTGTTGCTTATCTCAAGTTACCCACAAAAGCCAAAAGAGTCAGGAATAATGAGGCCAAACAGGATCGAAGCAGCCTTACACTCACTAGGTAGTAAATAGACTAGGACTGTACAGCAGCTGCTCACGAAAGACCATTTCACCGAGTCCTTTTGTGGACAAGGGAAATCAGGATCATCTTCAGTAGCAGCCAGCATAATTGGTTTCTATCAACTAATAGAGAGTGAAATAATGCCCGTGTTAGTGTAAGAAGGAAAAAGGAAGCAAGTGGTTTTCTCAAGTATTACAATCTGTATGCAACTGCCCCTCATTCAGGTGATTCACGTTAAGGCTGTCTATGGCTGGCTGGCTCCCTTCCCAATCTGAAAAGTCACGCTTCATTCCCATGGCATTAGAGCCAAAATCTTTGGCTCTTGCTTACCCTCTTGTGACTAGATGAGCCACGGTCAAGTGAGCATCTCCTTCACGTACAAAACTAGTGTTTCAACTCCGTAGCTTTCAAGGAAGAGGGGGGAAAAAAAGCCCTGACAAACCAAATCACATACCTCCTACACGTGGTGGTAGTGGCCCTAGGTCAGGAGCACCCGTAGGCAAAAATTTGGAAGCACGGGTGGCTGGCTGCGTTCCTGCAGGGGGGCGAGCGTGAGGAGGCCCTACCCTCCGGAATGGATTCGCAGGACCGGTTGGCCCTTGGGGTGGATGAGCCGAAGTTGTTGCTGCTTGGCCAGCACCTGGTTCTTTCCCCTCGCAGGGAACTGCTGATGCACTTATGGTGCTGCTCTGTAACAAAATCACATAAATCCGACATCACTAACAAGAAAAAAATGCAAAACTCATACACAAATAGTTAGGGACAGAATGCAAAGAAATCCATGATATACAGAGAAAGTGCTCCAGAGAAACATCAGATGGGTTTTAGCGATCACAACTGTGTGGTGAAAGAACAGAAAGCAGGTTTCGCCAACACAGCAATATTCTGGCTAAGGAGAATGCACAGACACAGGCCAGGAGAACCCCGATGTAGACTACCTAGCACGCTTATCCCGAGAAGGCAAAGAACAAGTGGGCAGCTTGCTCCACATGTGGCTGAGGAACAAACTGAGAAACTCAGGAAAGTAGATTCTCAAAACATTACGCCCACTGATTCCAATGTACATCCGAAGGGGGGAACCAAATGCCCTCTACACTGGTGTACTCCCTGAGAGGTGTTGACTCAGAAAAGAAACAGATTTCTAGAGAAAACAAATGACCAGGGGCATGTCTGTTCTGCAAAAAAAGGAGGGATCACAAAGCTCCCACACACACACGGGTAAAATTACACTGTCAGGACTTACCTCCAGTTTGTCTTGGTTAGCTGCCTGGTTGGAGTCTCTCTCGGAAAATAGGTTTGGACCTACACATTATGAAAAAGAAAGAAAGAGAAAAAGGAAACCATGAACATCGTGGGTCTTAGCATTTTGTTCTCGGGACGTTTCTGGATCGCAAGGGACACTGTGATATCTCCCACATCCAGGTCGGTGCATAAGCCAGCTTGACACCTGCCTCCTTATCCATGGCCACAAGAGCACCCTGAGGCTGCTGGAACTCCTGCTATGCCAAATGCTCTACAGCCAAATGAAGTTGAGGTCTCTGCAGCTGGCACTTAGCAACCCACCTGCTGCAGCAGCATTGAGAAGCTGTCGAGAGAGTAGCACTCTCTTCCTCCTGCCATTCTGCTCCTGCTTCCTGATTCTTCCTTCAATGAATACTGGCCAACACGAGACCCCACTGGGCAATACGTGTTTCTGGACTCTATGATCGGGAACTGCTCAGCGTCCGAGGACATCCATTCACACATCCCTCCTGGGAATACAACTCTTTGACCCTTCCCTTGCTTTCTCGGCTACTCACTCACACTGCAGCTCACTTGGTGCTCGCACCAAAGTGCTAGTTCTCCGACCTCTCAGCGTCCTCACTTGCTCAATCCTCTCCCGATTCACCAGACTCCACAATCCGTCAGTTCAGCCAGTTGCCCACAGCCTTGTCCTAGAAGTCATGTTCATTTTGTACTTGACTGACACCGTGCTAAGCCTAGATCAATCTGGGGCTCACACATCACTTTACCTACACCTGAGCCACTTGGACAGCCAGAAGAAATGGAAAACTAAGAGCCCTCAAACTCCCCGCCCTGGGAAAACACACTCACTCACTCACTCACTCACTCACTCACAACAGCCCACATCGATGACAACTGGAACCTGAACATTTCAACCTGATCATCTCCTTCAACATACTGCCAGCTTCGTAGTGCCTGGCCTTCCATCTGTTGACATGGAAGCAAGGTTCCTCCTCAACAACTGACAACATCCATCCTCCTGAAACGCACCTACACTCGCTATGTGGCCACTGAATGGTGAAGAGTGTGAGATGGCACATTTTGAATGCACAACGTGTCAGATGCTTCATATCCATTAAGTACACACTTCACCAACATGCTAATGGCCACCATGGGGAGCACTGGCTGCTGCTCTCTTTTCTAATCCCGCTTCCTGCTTCCAAACCAGGAAAACCAGCAGAGGCGGGCCCAAGGCCAGCAGACCCTGCAAACACACGGCAAACTCGGAACACACTCCTGGTTCCCACCATCACAACGGCCTCGATTTGGCTGTGGTTTGTGTGGAGTCGGGCAGAGGATGCAAGCTCTCTTGGCACTTCTTTTCTCTGTGTGACTCTGCTACCTCTCCCCTAAACAGCAGCTACTCTCTAAAACACAAACAAACACAAGTATCCAGAAACCCAACACGCAGTCCACACACCCCTGCCGCCTCTTCCCTGTAGCCCTGCTTTTCAGGTAAAGAAAAATGAGCCTTACCGAATCCCCGATTTCCTAAACAAATATGCCATGGCTTGTCCAACGATACAGTGTGTGAACGTGCCCACTGCGATGCCATCACCTCTTACGCCATGCCATCACAGCCATGGGCTCACTGATCCGAGGGTCCAAGATCACCTCTGACCCTCATGCTCACTCTCATAATGCTTGTCCGTTAAATCGTACAACCGACAACAACACAACAGAAACCCAATATGGCCACCGGATCTCCGCATGCTTCCCACGCCAATAGACAGCCTTTCCCGAGGGAATCTCTTATCAATGTTTTCCTTGTCTTTCAAAAGTTCTTCCTCTTGTCCACTCACCACGGATACCCACATACCTAGATTGACCAACTTCAGACAGTGCCATGAGGCTGTTGAAGGAAATGAGTGACGGGAAAACAGTAGTTTGGCTCGGGACATCTTAGCCAAATGCACGTAGGACTGGCTGAAAGGTGGGCAAACACTTGGCTGCATCCAAAAGTGTATCTGAAAAAATGCCCCAGCCCCTCCCCCAAAACTCATTTTCCTTGGCCTTCCATTTCCAAAGCACGGGCAGAAATGACATCAGACAAGACAGTTCACGGGCCTTGGCCCAGCAAATGTCACACGACCGTTCATGCTCCAGTCACCTGGTTCTTTGTGAATGGTAGGTGAGAAGAGTCAAGCAGTCAATTTCCCCCAGCGCCACCCACCCCACAGCTTTCTCTTTGTTGCTTATCTCAAGTTACCCACAAAAGCCAAAAGAGTCAGGAATAATGAGGCCAAACAGGATCGAAGCAGCCTTACACTCACTAGGTAGTAAATAGACTAGGACTGTACAGCAGCTGCTCACGAAAGACCATTTCACCGAGTCCTTTTGTGGACAAGGGAAATCAGGATCATCTTCAGTAGCAGCCAGCATAATTGGTTTCTATCAACTAATAGAGAGTGAAATAATGCCCGTGTTAGTGTAAGAAGGAAAAAGGAAGCAAGTGGTTTTCTCAAGTATTACAATCTGTATGCAACTGCCCCTCATTCAGGTGATTCACGTTAAGGCTGTCTATGGCTGGCTGGCTCCCTTCCCAATCTGAAAAGTCACGCTTCATTCCCATGGCATTAGAGCCAAAATCTTTGGCTCTTGCTTACCCTCTTGTGACTAGATGAGCCACGGTCAAGTGAGCATCTCCTTCACGTACAAAACTAGTGTTTCAACTCCGTAGCTTTCAAGGAAGAGGGGGAAAAAAAGCCCTGACAAACCAAATCACATACCTCCTACACGCGGTGGTAGTGGCCCTAGGTCAGGAGCACCCGTAGGCAAAAATTTGGAAGCACGGGTGGCTGGCTGCGTTCCTGCAGGGGGGCGAGCGTGAGGAGGCCCTACCCTCCGGAATGGATTCGCAGGACCGGTTGGCCCTTGGGGTGGATGAGCCGAAGTTGTTGCTGCTTGGCCAGCACCTGGTTCTTTCCCCTCGCAGGGAACTGCTGATGCACTTATGGTGCTGCTCTGTAACAAAATCACATAAATCCGACATCACTAACAAGAAAAAAATGCAAAACTCATACACAAGTAGTTAGGGACAGAATGCAAAGAAATCCATGATATACAGAGAAAGTGCTCCAGAGAAACATCAGATGGGTTTTAGCGATCACAACTGTGTGGTGAAAGAACAGAAAGCAGGTTTCGCCAACACAGCAATATTCTGGCTAAGGAGAATGCACAGACACAGGCCAGGAGAACCCCGATGTAGACTACCTAGCACGCTTATCCCGAGAAGGCAAAGAACAAGTGGGCAGCTTGCTCCACATGTGGCTGAGGAACAAACTGAGAAACTCAGGAAAGTAGATTCTCAAAACATTACGCCCACTGATTCCAATGTACATCCGAAGGGGGGAACCAAATGCCCTCTACACTGGTGTACTCCCTGAGAGGTGTTGACTCAGAAAAGAAACAGATTTCTAGAGAAAACAAATGACCAGGGGCATGTCTGTTCTGCAAAAAAAGGAGGGATCACAAAGCTCCCGCACACACACGGGTAAAATTACACTGTCAGGACTTACCTCCAGTTTGTCTTGGTTAGCTGCCTGGTTGGAGTCTCTCTCGGAAAATAGGTTTGGACCTACACATTATGAAAAAGAAAGAAAGAGAAAAAGGAAACCATGAACATCGTGGGTCTTAGCATTTTGTTCTCGGGACGTTTCTGGATCGCAAGGGACACTGTGATATCTCCCACATCCAGGTCGGTGCATAAGCCAGCTTGACACCTGCCTCCTTATCCATGGCCACAAGAGCACCCTGAGGCTGCTGGAACTCCTGCTTTGCCAAATGCTCTACAGCCAAATGAAGTTGAGGTCTCTGCAGCTGGCACTTAGCAACCCACCTGCTGCAGCAGCATTGAGAAGCTGTCGAGAGAGTAGCACTCTCTTCTTCCTGCCATTCTGCTCCTGCTTCCTGATTCTTCCTTCAATGAATACTGGCCAGCACGAGACCCCACTGGGCAATACGTGTTCCTGGACTCTATGATCGGGAACTGCTCAGCGTCTGAGGACATCCATTCACACATCCCTCCTGGGAATACAACTCTTTGACCCTTCCCTTGCTTTCTCGGCTAATCACTCACACTGCAGCTCACTTGGTGCTCGCACCAAAGTGCTAGTTCTCCGACCTCTCAGCGTCCTCACTTGCTCAATCCTCTCCCGATTCACCAGACTCCACAATCCGTCAGTTCAGCCAGTTGCCCACAGCCTTGTCCTAGAAGTCATGTTCATTTTGTACTTGACTGACACCGTGCTAAGCCTAGATCAATCTGGGGCTCACACATCACTTTACCTACACCTGAGCCACTTGGACAGCCAGAAGAAATGGAAAACTAAGAGCCCTCAAACTCCCCGCCCTGGGAAAACACACTCACTCACTCACTCACTCACTCACTCACTCACAACAGCCCACATCGATGACAACTGGAACCTGAACATTTCAACCTGATCATCTCCTTCAACATACTGCCAGCTTCGTAGTGCCTGGCCTTCCATCTGTTGACATGGAAGCAAGGTTCCTCCTCAACAACTGACAACATCCATCCTCCTGAAACGCACCTACACTCGCTATGTGGCCACTGAATGGTGAAGAGTGTGAGATGGCACATTTTGAATGCACAACGTGTCAGATGCTTCATATCCATTAAGTACACACTTCACCAACATGCTAATGGCCACCATGGGGAGCACTGGCTGCTGCTCTCTTTTCTAATCCCGCTTCCTGCTTCCAAACCAGGAAAACCAGCAGAGGCGGGCCCAAGGCCAGCGGACCCTGCAAACACACGGCAAACTCGGAACACACTCCTGGTTCCCACCATCACAACGGCCTCGATTTGGCTGTGGTTTGTGTGGAGTCGGGCAGAGGATGCAAGCTCTCTTGGCACTTCTTTTCTCTGTGTGACTCTGCTACCTCTCCCCTAAACAGCAGCTACTCTCTAAAACACAAACAAACACAAGTATCCAGAAACCCAACACGCAGCCCACACACCCCTGCCGCCTCTTCCCTGTAGCCCTGCTTTTCAGGTAAAGAAAAATGAGCCTTACCGAATCCCCGATTTCCTAAACAAATATGCCATGGCTTGTCCAACGATACAGTGTGTGAACGTGCCCACTGCGATGCCATCACCTCTTACGCCATGCCATCGCAGCCATGGGCTCACTGATCCAAGGGTCCAAGATCACCTCTGACCCTCATGCTCACTCTCATAATGCTTGTCCGTTAAATCGTACAACCGACAACAACACAACAGAAACCCAATATGGCCACCGGATCTCTGCATGCTTCCCATGCCAATACACAGCCTTTCCCGAGGGAATCTCTTATCAATGTTTTCCTTGTCTTTCAAAAGTTCTTCCTCTTGTCCACTCACCACGGATACCCACATACCTAGATTGACCAACTTCAGACAGTGCCATGAGGCTGTTGAAGGAAATGAGTGACGGGAAAACAGTAGTTTGGCTCGGGACATCTTAGCCAAATGCACGTAGGACTGGCTGAAAGGTGGGCAAACACTTGGCTGCATCCAAAAGTGTATCTGAAAAAATGCCCCAGCCCCTCCCCCAAAACTCATTTTCCTTGGCCTTCCATTTCCAAAGCACGGGCAGAAATGACATCAGACAAGACAGTTCACGGGCCTTGGCCCAGCAAATGTCACACGACCGTTCATGCTCCAGTCACCTGGTTCTTTGTGAATGGTAGGTGAGAAGAGTCAAGCAGTCAATTTCCCCCAGCGCCACCCACCCCACAGCTTTCTCTTTGTTGCTTATCTCAAGTTACCCACAAAAGCCAAAAGAGTCAGGAATAATGAGGCCAAACAGGATCGAAGCAGCCTTACACTCACTAGGTAGTAAATAGACTAGGACTGTACAGCAGCTGCTCACGAAAGACCATTTCACCGAGTCCTTTTGTGGACAAGGGAAATCAGGATCATCTTCAGTAGCAGCCAGCATAATTGGTTTCTATCAACTAATAGAGAGTGAAATAATGCCCGTGTTAGTGTAAGAAGGAAAAAGGAAGCAAGTGGTTTTCTCAAGTATTACAATCTGTATGCAACTGCCCCTCATTCAGGTGATTCACGTTAAGGCTGTCTATGGCTGGCTGGCTCCCTTCCCAATCTGAAAAGTCACGCTTCATTCCCATGGCATTAGAGCCAAAATCTTTGGCTCTTGCTTACCCTCTTGTGACTAGATGAGCCACGGTCAAGTGAGCATCTCCTTCACGTACAAAACTAGTGTTTCAACTCCGTAGCTTTCAAGGAAGAGGGGGGAAAAAAAGCCCTGACAAACCAAATCACATACCTCCTACACGTGGTGGTAGTGGCCCTAGGTCAGGAGCACCCGTAGGCAAAAATTTGGAAGCACGGGTGGCTGGCTGCGTTCCTGCAGGGGGGCGAGCGTGAGGAGGCCCTACCCTCCGGAATGGATTCGCAGGACCGGTTGGCCCTTGGGGTGGATGAGCCGAAGTTGTTGCTGCTTGGCCAGCACCTGGTTCTTTCCCCTCGCAGGGAACTGCTGATGCACTTATGGTGCTGCTCTGTAACAAAATCACATAAATCCGACATCACTAACAAGAAAAAAATGCAAAACTCATACACAAATAGTTAGGGACAGAATGCAAAGAAATCCATGATATACAGAGAAAGTGCTCCAGAGAAACATCAGATGGGTTTTAGCGATCACAACTGTGTGGTGAAAGAACAGAAAGCAGGTTTCGCCAACACAGCAATATTCTGGCTAAGGAGAATGCACAGACACAGGCCAGGAGAACCCCGATGTAGACTACCTAGCACGCTTATCCCGAGAAGGCAAAGAACAAGTGGGCAGCTTGCTCCACATGTGGCTGAGGAACAAACTGAGAAACTCAGGAAAGTAGATTCTCAAAACATTACGCCCACTGATTCCAATGTACATCCGAAGGGGGGAACCAAATGCCCTCTACACTGGTGTACTCCCTGAGAGGTGTTGACTCAGAAAAGAAACAGATTTCTAGAGAAAACAAATGACCAGGGCCATGTCTGTTCTGCAAAAAAAGGAGGGATCACAAAGCTCCCGCACACACACGGGTAAAATTACACTGTCAGGACTTACCTCCAGTTTGTCTTGGTTAGCTGCCTGGTTGGAGTCTCTCTCGGAAAATAGGTTTGGACCTACACATTATGAAAAAGAAAGAAAGAGAAAAAGGAAACCATGAACATCGTGGGTCTTAGCATTTTGTTCTCGGGACGTTTCTGGATCGCAAGGGACACTGTGATATCTCCCACATCCAGGTCGGTGCATAAGCCAGCTTGACACCTGCCTCCTTATCCATGGCCACAAGAGCACCCTGAGGCTGCTGGAACTCCTGCTATGCCAAATGCTCTACAGCCAAATGAAGTTGAGGTCTCTGCAGCTGGCACTTAGCAACCCACCTGCTGCAGCAGCATTGAGAAGCTGTCGAGAGAGTAGCACTCTCTTCCTCCTGCCATTCTGCTCCTGCTTCCTGATTCTTCCTTCAATGAATACTGGCCAACACGAGACCCCACTGGGCAATACGTGTTTCTGGACTCTATGATCGGGAACTGCTCAGCGTCCGAGGACATCCATTCACACATCCCTCCTGGGAATACAACTCTTTGACCCTTCCCTTGCTTTCTCGGCTACTCACTCACACTGCAGCTCACTTGGTGCTCGCACCAAAGTGCTAGTTCTCCGACCTCTCAGCGTCCTCACTTGCTCAATCCTCTCCCGATTCACCAGACTCCACAATCCGTCAGTTCAGCCAGTTGCCCACAGCCTTGTCCTAGAAGTCATGTTCATTTTGTACTTGACTGACACCGTGCTAAGCCTAGATCAATCTGGGGCTCACACATCACTTTACCTACACCTGAGCCACTTGGACAGCCAGAAGAAATGGAAAACTAAGAGCCCTCAAACTCCCCGCCCTGGGAAAACACACTCACTCACTCACTCACTCACTCACTCACAACAGCCCACATCGATGACAACTGGAACCTGAACATTTCAACCTGATCATCTCCTTCAACATACTGCCAGCTTCGTAGTGCCTGGCCTTCCATCTGTTGACATGGAAGCAAGGTTCCTCCTCAACAACTGACAACATCCATCCTCCTGAAACGCACCTACACTCGCTATGTGGCCACTGAATGGTGAAGAGTGTGAGATGGCACATTTTGAATGCACAACGTGTCAGATGCTTCATATCCATTAAGTACACACTTCACCAACATGCTAATGGCCACCATGGGGAGCACTGGCTGCTGCTCTCTTTTCTAATCCCGCTTCCTGCTTCCAAACCAGGAAAACCAGCAGAGGCGGGCCCAAGGCCAGCAGACCCTGCAAACACACGGCAAACTCGGAACACACTCCTGGTTCCCACCATCACAACGGCCTCGATTTGGCTGTGGTTTGTGTGGAGTCGGGCAGAGGATGCAAGCTCTCTTGGCACTTCTTTTCTCTGTGTGACTCTGCTACCTCTCCCCTAAACAGCAGCTACTCTCTAAAACACAAACAAACACAAGTATCCAGAAACCCAACACGCAGTCCACACACCCCTGCCGCCTCTTCCCTGTAGCCCTGCTTTTCAGGTAAAGAAAAATGAGCCTTACCGAATCCCCGATTTCCTAAACAAATATGCCATGGCTTGTCCAACGATACAGTGTGTGAACGTGCCCACTGCGATGCCATCACCTCTTACGCCATGCCATCACAGCCATGGGCTCACTGATCCGAGGGTCCAAGATCACCTCTGACCCTCATGCTCACTCTCATAATGCTTGTCCGTTAAATCGTACAACCGACAACAACACAACAGAAACCCAATATGGCCACCGGATCTCCGCATGCTTCCCACGCCAATAGACAGCCTTTCCCAAGGGAATCTCTTATCAATGTTTTCCTTGTCTTTCAAAAGTTCTTCCTCTTGTCCACTCACCACGGATACCCACATACCTAGATTGACCAACTTCAGACAGTGCCATGAGGCTGTTGAAGGAAATGAGTGACGGGAAAACAGTAGTTTGGCTCGGGACATCTTAGCCAAATGCACGTAGGACTGGCTGAAAGGTGGGCAAACACTTGGCTGCATCCAAAAGTGTATCTGAAAAAATGCCCCAGCCCCTCCCCCAAAACTCATTTTCCTTGGCCTTCCATTTCCAAAGCACGGGCAGAAATGACATCAGACAAGACAGTTCACGGGCCTTGGCCCAGCAAATGTCACACGACCGTTCATGCTCCAGTCACCTGGTTCTTTGTGAATGGTAGGTGAGAAGAGTCAAGCAGTCAATTTCCCCCAGCGCCACCCACCCCACAGCTTTCTCTTTGTTGCTTATCTCAAGTTACCCACAAAAGCCAAAAGAGTCAGGAATAATGAGGCCAAACAGGATCGAAGCAGCCTTACACTCACTAGGTAGTAAATAGACTAGGACTGTACAGCAGCTGCTCACGAAAGACCATTTCACCGAGTCCTTTTGTGGACAAGGGAAATCAGGATCATCTTCAGTAGCAGCCAGCATAATTGGTTTCTATCAACTAATAGAGAGTGAAATAATGCCCGTGTTAGTGTAAGAAGGAAAAAGGAAGCAAGTGGTTTTCTCAAGTATTACAATCTGTATGCAACTGCCCCTCATTCAGGTGATTCACGTTAAGGCTGTCTATGGCTGGCTGGCTCCCTTCCCAATCTGAAAAGTCACGCTTCATTCCCATGGCATTAGAGCCAAAATCTTTGGCTCTTGCTTACCCTCTTGTGACTAGATGAGCCACGGTCAAGTGAGCATCTCCTTCACGTACAAAACTAGTGTTTCAACTCCGTAGCTTTCAAGGAAGAGGGGGAAAAAAAGCCCTGACAAACCAAATCACATACCTCCTACACGCGGTGGTAGTGGCCCTAGGTCAGGAGCACCCGTAGGCAAAAATTTGGAAGCACGGGTGGCTGGCTGCGTTCCTGCAGGGGGGCGAGCGTGAGGAGGCCCTACCCTCCGGAATGGATTCGCAGGACCGGTTGGCCCTTGGGGTGGATGAGCCGAAGTTGTTGCTGCTTGGCCAGCACCTGGTTCTTTCCCCTCGCAGGGAACTGCTGATGCACTTATGGTGCTGCTCTGTAACAAAATCACATAAATCCGACATCACTAACAAGAAAAAAATGCAAAACTCATACACAAGTAGTTAGGGACAGAATGCAAAGAAATCCATGATATACAGAGAAAGTGCTCCAGAGAAACATCAGATGGGTTTTAGCGATCACAACTGTGTGGTGAAAGAACAGAAAGCAGGTTTCGCCAACACAGCAATATTCTGGCTAAGGAGAATGCACAGACACAGGCCAGGAGAACCCCGATGTAGACTACCTAGCACGCTTATCCCGAGAAGGCAAAGAACAAGTGGGCAGCTTGCTCCACATGTGGCTGAGGAACAAACTGAGAAACTCAGGAAAGTAGATTCTCAAAACATTACGCCCACTGATTCCAATGTACATCCGAAGGGGGGAACCAAATGCCCTCTACACTGGTGTACTCCCTGAGAGGTGTTGACTCAGAAAAGAAACAGATTTCTAGAGAAAACAAATGACCAGGGCCATGTCTGTTCTGCAAAAAAAGGAGGGATCACAAAGCTCCCGCACACACACGGGTAAAATTACACTGTCAGGACTTACCTCCAGTTTGTCTTGGTTAGCTGCCTGGTTGGAGTCTCTCTCGGAAAATAGGTTTGGACCTACACATTATGAAAAAGAAAGAAAGAGAAAAAGGAAACCATGAACATCGTGGGTCTTAGCATTTTGTTCTCGGGACGTTTCTGGATCGCAAGGGACACTGTGATATCTCCCACATCCAGGTCGGTGCATAAGCCAGCTTGACACCTGCCTCCTTATCCATGGCCACAAGAGCACCCTGAGGCTGCTGGAACTCCTGCTTTGCCAAATGCTCTACAGCCAAATGAAGTTGAGGTCTCTGCAGCTGGCACTTAGCAACCCACCTGCTGCAGCAGCATTGAGAAGCTGTCGAGAGAGTAGCACTCTCTTCTTCCTGCCATTCTGCTCCTGCTTCCTGATTCTTCCTTCAATGAATACTGGCCAGCACGAGACCCCACTGGGCAATACGTGTTCCTGGACTCTATGATCGGGAACTGCTCAGCGTCTGAGGACATCCATTCACACATCCCTCCTGGGAATACAACTCTTTGACCCTTCCCTTGCTTTCTCGGCTAATCACTCACACTGCAGCTCACTTGGTGCTCGCACCAAAGTGCTAGTTCTCCGACCTCTCAGCGTCCTCACTTGCTCAATCCTCTCCCGATTCACCAGACTCCACAATCCGTCAGTTCAGCCAGTTGCCCACAGCCTTGTCCTAGAAGTCATGTTCATTTTGTACTTGACTGACACCGTGCTAAGCCTAGATCAATCTGGGGCTCACACATCACTTTACCTACACCTGAGCCACTTGGACAGCCAGAAGAAATGGAAAACTAAGAGCCCTCAAACTCCCCGCCCTGGGAAAACACACTCACTCACTCACTCACTCACTCACTCACTCACTCACTCACAACAGCCCACATCGATGACAACTGGAACCTGAACATTTCAACCTGATCATCTCCTTCAACATACTGCCAGCTTCGTAGTGCCTGGCCTTCCATCTGTTGACATGGAAGCAAGGTTCCTCCTCAACAACTGACAACATCCATCCTCCTGAAACGCACCTACACTCGCTATGTGGCCACTGAATGGTGAAGAGTGTGAGATGGCACATTTTGAATGCACAACGTGTCAGATGCTTCATATCCATTAAGTACACACTTCACCAACATGCTAATGGCCACCATGGGGAGCACTGGCTGCTGCTCTCTTTTCTAATCCCGCTTCCTGCTTCCAAACCAGGAAAACCAGCAGAGGCGGGCCCAAGGCCAGCGGACCCTGCAAACACACGGCAAACTCGGAACACACTCCTGGTTCCCACCATCACAACGGCCTCGATTTGGCTGTGGTTTGTGTGGAGTCGGGCAGAGGATGCAAGCTCTCTTGGCACTTCTTTTCTCTGTGTGACTCTGCTACCTCTCCCCTAAACAGCAGCTACTCTCTAAAACACAAACAAACACAAGTATCCAGAAACCCAACACGCAGCCCACACACCCCTGCCGCCTCTTCCCTGTAGCCCTGCTTTTCAGGTAAAGAAAAATGAGCCTTACCGAATCCCCGATTTCCTAAACAAATATGCCATGGCTTGTCCAACGATACAGTGTGTGAACGTGCCCACTGCGATGCCATCACCTCTTACGCCATGCCATCGCAGCCATGGGCTCACTGATCCAAGGGTCCAAGATCACCTCTGACCCTCATGCTCACTCTCATAATGCTTGTCCGTTAAATCGTACAACCGACAACAACACAACAGAAACCCAATATGGCCACCGGATCTCTGCATGCTTCCCATGCCAATACACAGCCTTTCCCGAGGGAATCTCTTATCAATGTTTTCCTTGTCTTTCAAAAGTTCTTCCTCTTGTCCACTCACCACGGATACCCACATACCTAGATTGACCAACTTCAGACAGTGCCATGAGGCTGTTGAAGGAAATGAGTGACGGGAAAACAGTAGTTTGGCTCGGGACATCTTAGCCAAATGCACGTAGGACTGGCTGAAAGGTGGGCAAACACTTGGCTGCATCCAAAAGTGTATCTGAAAAAATCCCCCAGCCCCTCCCCCAAAACTCATTTTCCTTGGCCTTCCATTTCCAAAGCACGGGCAGAAATGACATCAGACAAGACAGTTCACGGGCCTTGGCCCAGCAAATGTCACACGACCGTTCATGCTCCAGTCACCTGGTTCTTTGTGAATGGTAGGTGAGAAGAGTCAAGCAGTCAATTTCCCCCAGCGCCACCCACCCCACAGCTTTCTCTTTGTTGCTTATCTCAAGTTACCCACAAAAGCCAAAAGAGTCAGGAATAATGAGGCCAAACAGGATCGAAGCAGCCTTACACTCACTAGGTAGTAAATAGACTAGGACTGTACAGCAGCTGCTCACGAAAGACCATTTCACCGAGTCCTTTTGTGGACAAGGGAAATCAGGATCATCTTCAGTAGCAGCCAGCATAATTGGTTTCTATCAACTAATAGAGAGTGAAATAATGCCCGTGTTAGTGTAAGAAGGAAAAAGGAAGCAAGTGGTTTTCTCAAGTATTACAATCTGTATGCAACTGCCCCTCATTCAGGTGATTCACGTTAAGGCTGTCTATGGCTGGCTGGCTCCCTTCCCAATCTGAAAAGTCACGCTTCATTCCCATGGCATTAGAGCCAAAATCTTTGGCTCTTGCTTACCCTCTTGTGACTAGATGAGCCACGGTCAAGTGAGCATCTCCTTCACGTACAAAACTAGTGTTTCAACTCCGTAGCTTTCAAGGAAGAGGGGGGAAAAAAAGCCCTGACAAACCAAATCACATACCTCCTACACGTGGTGGTAGTGGCCCTAGGTCAGGAGCACCCGTAGGCAAAAATTTGGAAGCACGGGTGGCTGGCTGCGTTCCTGCAGGGGGGCGAGCGTGAGGAGGCCCTACCCTCCGGAATGGATTCGCAGGACCGGTTGGCCCTTGGGGTGGATGAGCCGAAGTTGTTGCTGCTTGGCCAGCACCTGGTTCTTTCCCCTCGCAGGGAACTGCTGATGCACTTATGGTGCTGCTCTGTAACAAAATCACATAAATCCGACATCACTAACAAGAAAAAAATGCAAAACTCATACACAAATAGTTAGGGACAGAATGCAAAGAAATCCATGATATACAGAGAAAGTGCTCCAGAGAAACATCAGATGGGTTTTAGCGATCACAACTGTGTGGTGAAAGAACAGAAAGCAGGTTTCGCCAACACAGCAATATTCTGGCTAAGGAGAATGCACAGACACAGGCCAGGAGAACCCCGATGTAGACTACCTAGCACGCTTATCCCGAGAAGGCAAAGAACAAGTGGGCAGCTTGCTCCACATGTGGCTGAGGAACAAACTGAGAAACTCAGGAAAGTAGATTCTCAAAACATTACGCCCACTGATTCCAATGTACATCCGAAGGGGGGAACCAAATGCCCTCTACACTGGTGTACTCCCTGAGAGGTGTTGACTCAGAAAAGAAACAGATTTCTAGAGAAAACAAATGACCAGGGGCATGTCTGTTCTGCAAAAAAAGGAGGGATCACAAAGCTCCCGCACACACACGGGTAAAATTACACTGTCAGGACTTACCTCCAGTTTGTCTTGGTTAGCTGCCTGGTTGGAGTCTCTCTCGGAAAATAGGTTTGGACCTACACATTATGAAAAAGAAAGAAAGAGAAAAAGGAAACCATGAACATCGTGGGTCTTAGCATTTTGTTCTCGGGACGTTTCTGGATCGCAAGGGACACTGTGATATCTCCCACATCCAGGTCGGTGCATAAGCCAGCTTGACACCTGCCTCCTTATCCATGGCCACAAGAGCACCCTGAGGCTGCTGGAACTCCTGCTATGCCAAATGCTCTACAGCCAAATGAAGTTGAGGTCTCTGCAGCTGGCACTTAGCAACCCACCTGCTGCAGCAGCATTGAGAAGCTGTCGAGAGAGTAGCACTCTCTTCCTCCTGCCATTCTGCTCCTGCTTCCTGATTCTTCCTTCAATGAATACTGGCCAGCACGAGACCCCACTGGGCAATACGTGTTTCTGGACTCTATGATCGGGAACTGCTCAGCGTCCGAGGACATCCATTCACACATCCCTCCTGGGAATACAACTCTTTGACCCTTCCCTTGCTTTCTCGGCTACTCACTCACACTGCAGCTCACTTGGTGCTCGCACCAAAGTGCTAGTTCTCCGACCTCTCAGCGTCCTCACTTGCTCAATCCTCTCCCGATTCACCAGACTCCACAATCCGTCAGTTCAGCCAGTTGCCCACAGCCTTGTCCTAGAAGTCATGTTCATTTTGTACTCGACTGACACCGTGCTAAGCCTAGATCAATCTGGGGCTCACACATCACTTTACCTACACCTGAGCCACTTGGACAGCCAGAAGAAATGGAAAACTAAGAGCCCTCAAACTCCCCGCCCTGGGAAAACTCACTCACTCACTCACTCACTCACTCACTCACTCACTCACAACAGCCCACATCGATGACAACTGGAACCTGAACATTTCAACCTGATCATCTCCTTCAACATACTGCCAGCTTCGTAGTGCCTGGCCTTCCATCTGTTGACATGGAAGCAAGGTTCCTCCTCAACAACTGACAACATCCATCCTCCTGAAACGCACCTACACTCGCTATGTGGCCACTGAATGGTGAAGAGTGTGAGATGGCACATTTTGAATGCACAACGTGTCAGATGCTTCATATCCATTAAGTACACACTTCACCAACATGCTAATGGCCACCATGGGGAGCACTGGCTGCTGCTCTCTTTTCTAATCCCGCTTCCTGCTTCCAAACCAGGAAAACCAGCAGAGGCGGGCCCAAGGCCAGCGGACCCTGCAAACACACGGCAAACTCGGAACACACTCCTGGTTCCCACCATCACAACGGCCTCGATTTGGCTGTGGTTTGTGTGGAGTCGGGCAGAGGATGCAAGCTCTCTTGGCACTTCTTTTCTCTGTGTGACTCTGCTACCTCTCCCCTAAACAGCAGCTACTCTCTAAAACACAAACAAACACAAGTATCCAGAAACCCAACACGCAGCCCACACACCCCTGCCGCCTCTTCCCTGTAGCCCTGCTTTTCAGGTAAAGAAAAATGAGCCTTACCGAATCCCCGATTTCCTAAACAAATATGCCATGGCTTGTCCAACGATACAGTGTGTGAACGTGCCCACTGCGATGCCATCACCTCTTACGCCATGCCATCGCAGCCATGGGCTCACTGATCCAAGGGTCCAAGATCACCTCTGACCCTCATGCTCACTCTCATAATGCTTGTCCGTTAAATCGTACAACCGACAACAACACAACAGAAACCCAATATGGCCACTGGATCTCCGCATGCTTCCCACGCCAATAGACAGCCTTTCCCGAGGGAATCTCTTATCAATGTTTTCCTTGTCTTTCAAAAGTTCTTCCTCTTGTCCACTCACCACGGATACCCACATACCTAGATTGACCAACTTCAGACAGTGCCATGAGGCTGTTGAAGGAAATGAGTGACGGGAAAACAATAGTTTGGCTCGGGACATCTTAGCCAAATGCACGTAGGACTGGCTGAAAGGTGGGCAAACACTTGGCTGCATCCAAAAGTGTATCTGAAAAAATGCCCCAGCCCCTCCCCCAAAACTCATTTTCCTTGGCCTTCCATTTCCAAAGCACGGGCAGAAATGACATCAGACAAGACAGTTCACGGGCCTTGGCCCAGCATTTGTCACACGACCGTTCATTCTCCAGTCACCTGGTTCTTTGTGAATGGTAGGTGAGAAGAGTCAAGCAGTCAATTTCCCCCAGCGCCACCCACCCCACAGCTTTCTCTTTGTTGCTTATCTCAAGTTACCCACAAAAGCCAAAAGAGTCAGGAATAATGAGGCCAAACAGGATCGAAGCAGCCTTACACTCACTAGGTAGTAAATAGACTAGGACTGTACAGCAGCTGCTCACGAAAGACCATTTCACCGAGTCCTTTTGTGGACAAGGGAAATCAGGATCATCTTCAGTAGCAGCCAGCATAATTGGCTTCTTTCAACTAATAGAGAGTGAAATAATGCCCGTGTTAGTGTAAGAGGGAAAAAGGAAGCAAGTGGTTTTCTCAAGTATTACAATCTGTATGCAACTGCCCCTCATTCAGGTGATTCACGTTAAGGCTGTCTATGGCTCCCTTCCCAATCTGAAAAGTCACGCTTCATTCCCATGGCATTAGAGCCAAAATCTTTGGCTCTTGCTTACCCTCTTGTGACTAGATGAGCCACGGTCAAGTGAGCATCTCCTTCACGTACAAAACTAGTGTTTCAACTCCGTAGCTTTCAAGGAAGAGGGGGAAAAAAAGCCCTGACAAACCAAATCACATACCTCCTACACGCGGTGGTAGTGGCCCTAGGTCAGGAGCACCCGTAGGCAAAAATTTGGAAGCACGGGTGGCTGGCTGCGTTCCTGCAGGGGGGCGAGCGTGAGGAGGCCCTACCCTCCGGAATGGATTCGCAGGACCAGTTGGCCCTTGGGGTGGATGAGCCGAAGTTGTTGCTGCTTGGCCAGCACCTGGTTCTTTCCCCTCGCAGGGAACTGCTGATGCACTTATGGTGCTGCTCTGTAACAAAATCACATAAATCCGACATCACTAACAAGAAAAAAATGCAAAACTCATACACAAGTAGTTAGGGACAGAATGCAAAGAAATCCATGATATACAGAGAAAGTGCTCCAGAGAAACATCAGATGGGTTTTAGCGATCACAACTGTGTGGTGAAAGAACAGAAAGCAGGTTTCGCCAACACAGCAATATTCTGGCTAAGGAGAATGCACAGACACAGGCCAGGAGAACCCCGATGTAGACTACCTAGCACGCTTATCCCGAGAAGGCAAAGAACAAGTGGGCAGCTTGCTCCACATGTGGCTGAGGAACAAACTGAGAAACTCAGGAAAGTAGATTCTCAAAACATTACGCCCACTGATTCCAATGTACATCCGAAGGGGGGAACCAAATGCCCTCTACACTGGTGTACTCCCTGAGAGGTGTTGACTCAGAAAAGAAACAGATTTCTAGAGAAAACAAATGACCAGGGGCATGTCTGTTCTGCAAAAAAAGGAGGGATCACAAAGCTCCCGCACACACACGGGTAAAATTACACTGTCAGGACTTACCTCCAGTTTGTCTTGGTTAGCTGCCTGGTTGGAGTCTCTCTCGGAAAATAGGTTTGGACCTACACATTATGAAAAAGAAAGAAAGAGAAAAAGGAAACCATGAACATCGTGGGTCTTAGCATTTTGTTCTCGGGACGTTTCTGGATCGCAAGGGACACTGTGATATCTCCCACATCCAGGTCGGTGCATAAGCCAGCTTGACACCTGCCTCCTTATCCATGGCCACAAGAGCACCCTGAGGCTGCTGGAACTCCTGCTATGCCAAATGCTCTACAGCCAAATGAAGTTGAGGTCTCTGCAGCTGGCACTTAGCAACCCACCTGCTGCAGCAGCATTGAGAAGCTGTCGAGAGAGTAGCACTCTCTTCTTCCTGCCATTCTGCTCCTGCTTCCTGATTCTTCCTTCAATGAATACTGGCCAACACGAGACCCCACTGGGCAATACGTGTTCCTGGACTCTATGATCGGGAACTGCTCAGCGTCTGAGGACATCCATTCACACATCCCTCCTGGGAATACAACTCTTTGACCCTTCCCTTGCTTTCTCGGCTAATCACTCACACTGCAGCTCACTTGGTGCTCGCACCAAAGTGCTAGTTCTCCGACCTCTCAGCGTCCTCACTTGCTCAATCCTCTCCCGATTCACCAGACTCCACAATCCGTCAGTTCAGCCAGTTGCCCACAGCCTTGTCCTAGAAGTCATGTTCATTTTGTACTTGACTGACACCGTGCTAAGCCTAGATCAATCTGGGGCTCACACATCACTTTACCTACACCTGAGCCACTTGGACAGCCAGAAGAAATGGAAAACTAAGAGCCCTCAAACTCCCCGCCCTGGGAAAACACACTCACTCACTCACTCACTCACTCACAACAGCCCACATCGATGACAACTGGAACCTGAACATTTCAACCTGATCATCTCCTTCAACATACTGCCAGCTTCGTAGTGCCTGGCCTTCCATCTGTTGACATGGAAGCAAGGTTCCTCCTCAACAACTGACAACATCCATCCTCCTGAAACGCACCTACACTCGCTATGTGGCCACTGAATGGTGAAGAGTGTGAGATGGCACATTTTGAATGCACAACGTGTCAGATGCTTCATATCCATTAAGTACACACTTCACCAACATGCTAATGGCCACCATGGGGAGCACTGGCTGCTGCTCTCTTTTCTAATCCCGCTTCCTGCTTCCAAACCAGGAAAACCAGCAGAGGCGGGCCCAAGGCCAGCGGACCCTGCAAACACACGGCAAACTCGGAACACACTCCTGGTTCCCACCATCACAACGGCCTCGATTTGGCTGTGGTTTGTGTGGAGTCGGGCAGAGGATGCAAGCTCTCTTGGCACTTCTTTTCTCTGTGTGACTCTGCTACCTCTCCCCTAAACAGCAGCTACTCTCTAAAACACAAACAAACACAAGTATCCAGAAACCCAACACGCAGTCCACACACCCCTGCCGCTTTTTCCCTGTAGCCCTGCTTTTCAGGTAAAGAAAAATGAGCCTTACCGAATCCCCGATTTCCTAAACAAATATGCCATGGCTTGTCCAACGATACAGTGTGTGAACGTGCCCACTGCGATGCCATCACCTCTTACGCCATGCCATCACAGCCATGGGCTCACTGATCCGAGGGTCCAAGATCACCTCTGACCCTCATGCTCACTCTCATAATGCTTGTCCGTTAAATCGTACAACCGACAACAACACAACAGAAACCCAATATGGCCACCGGATCTCCGCATGCTTCCCACGCCAATAGACAGCCTTTCCCGAGGGAATCTCTTATCAATGTTTTCCTTGTCTTTCAAAAGTTCTTCCTCTTGTCCACTCACCACGGATACCCACATACCTAGATTGACCAACTTCAGACAGTGCCATGAGGCTGTTGAAGGAAATGAGTGACGGGAAAACAGTAGTTTGGCTCGGGACATCTTAGCCAAATGCACGTAGGACTGGCTGAAAGGTGGGCAAACACTTGGCTGCATCCAAAAGTGTATCTGAAAAAATACCCCAGCCCCTCCCCCAAAACTCATTTTCCTTGGCCTTCCATTTCCAAAGCACGGGCAGAAATGACATCAGACAAGACAGTTCACGGGCCTTGGCCCAGCATTTGTCACACGACCGTTCATTCTCCAGTCACCTGGTTCTTTGTGAATGGTAGGTGAGAAGAGTCAAGCAGTCAATTTCCCCCAGCGCCACCCACCCCACAGCTTTCTCTTTCTTTGTTGCTTATCTCAAGTTACCCACAAAAGCCAAAAGAGTCAGGAATAATGAGGCCAAACAGGATCGAAGCAGCCTTACACTCACTAGGTAGTAAATAGACTAGGACTGTACAGCAGCTGCTCACGAAAGACCATTTCACCGAGTCCTTTTGTGGACAAGGGAAATCAGGATCATCTTCAGTAGCAGCCAGCATAATTGGTTTCTATCAACTAATAGAGAGTGAAATAATGCCCGTGTTAGTGTAAGAGGGAAAAAGGAAGCAAGTGGTTTTCTCAAGTATTACAATCTGTATGCAACTGCCCCTCATTCAGGTGATTCACGTTAAGGCTGTCTATGGCTGGCTGGCTCCCTTCCCAATCTGAAAAGTCACGCTTCATTCCCACGGCATTAGAGCCAAAATCTTTGGCTCTTGCTTACCCTCTTGTGACTAGATGAGCCACGGTCAAGTGAGCATCTCCTTCACGTACAAAACTAGTGTTTCAACTCCGTAGCTTTCAAGGAAGAGGGGGAAAAAAAGCCCTGACAAACCAAATCACATACCTCCTACACGCGGTGGTAGTGGCCCTAGGTCAGGAGCACCCGTAGGCAAAAATTTGGAAGCACGGGTGGCTGGCTGCGTTCCTGCAGGGGGGCGAGCGTGAGGAGGCCCTACCCTCCGGAATGGATTCGCAGGACCAGTTGGCCCTTGGGGTGGATGAGCCGAAGTTGTTGCTGCTTGGCCAGCACCTGGTTCTTTCCCCTCGCAGGGAACTGCTGATGCACTTATGGTGCTGCTCTGTAACAAAATCACATAAATCCGACATCACTAACAAGAAAAAAATGCAAAACTCATACACAAGTAGTTAGGGACAGAATGCAAAGAAATCCATGATATACAGAGAAAGTGCTCCAGAGAAACATCAGATGGGTTTTAGCGATCACAACTGTGTGGTGAAAGAACAGAAAGCAGGTTTCGCCAACACAGCAATATTCTGGCTAAGGAGAATGCACAGACACAGGCCAGGAGAACCCCGATGTAGACTACCTAGCACGCTTATCCCGAGAAGGCAAAGAACAAGTGGGCAGCTTGCTCCACATGTGGCTGAGGAACAAACTGAGAAACTCAGGAAAGTAGATTCTCAAAACATTACGCCCACTGATTCCAATGTACATCCGAAGGGGGGAACCAAATGCCCTCTACACTGGTGTACTCCCTGAGAGGTGTTGACTCAGAAAAGAAACAGATTTCTAGAGAAAACAAATGACCAGGGGCATGTCTGTTCTGCAAAAAAAGGAGGGATCACAAAGCTCCCGCACACACACGGGTAAAATTACACTGTCAGGACTTACCTCCAGTTTGTCTTGGTTAGCTGCCTGGTTGGAGTCTCTCTCGGAAAATAGGTTTGGACCTACACATTATGAAAAAGAAAGAAAGAGAAAAAGGAAACCATGAACATCGTGGGTCTTAGCATTTTGTTCTCGGGACGTTTCTGGATCGCAAGGGACACTGTGATATCTCCCACATCCAGGTCGGTGCATAAGCCAGCTTGACACCTGCCTCCTTATCCATGGCCACAAGAGCACCCTGAGGCTGCTGGAACTCCTGCTATGCCAAATGCTCTACAGCCAAATGAAGTTGAGGTCTCTGCAGCTGGCACTTAGCAACCCACCTGCTGCAGCAGCATTGAGAAGCTGTCGAGAGAGTAGCACTCTCTTCTTCCTGCCATTCTGCTCCTGCTTCCTGATTCTTCCTTCAATGAATACTGGCCAACACGAGACCCCACTGGGCAATACGTGTTCCTGGACTCTATGATCGGGAACTGCTCAGCGTCTGAGGACATCCATTCACACATCCCTCCTGGGAATACAACTCTTTGACCCTTCCCTTGCTTTCTCGGCTAATCACTCACACTGCAGCTCACTTGGTGCTCGCACCAAAGTGCTAGTTCTCCGACCTCTCAGCGTCCTCACTTGCTCAATCCTCTCCCGATTCACCAGACTCCACAATCCGTCAGTTCAGCCAGTTGCCCACAGCCTTGTCCTAGAAGTCATGTTCATTTTGTACTTGACTGACACCGTGCTAAGCCTAGATCAATCTGGGGCTCACACATCACTTTACCTACACCTGAGCCACTTGGACAGCCAGAAGAAATGGAAAACTAAGAGCCCTCAAACTCCCCGCCCTGGGAAAACACACTCACTCACTCACTCACTCACTCACTCACTCACAACAGCCCACATCGATGACAACTGGAACCTGAACATTTCAACCTGATCATCTCCTTCAACATACTGCCAGCTTCGTAGTGCCTGGCCTTCCATCTGTTGACATGGAAGCAAGGTTCCTCCTCAACAACTGACAACATCCATCCTCCTGAAACGCACCTACACTCGCTATGTGGCCACTGAATGGTGAAGAGTGTGAGATGGCACATTTTGAATGCACAACGTGTCAGATGCTTCATATCCATTAAGTACACACTTCACCAACATGCTAATGGCCACCATGGGGAGCACTGGCTGCTGCTCTCTTTTCTAATCCCGCTTCCTGCTTCCAAACCAGGAAAACCAGCAGAGGCGGGCCCAAGGCCAGCGGACCCTGCAAACACACGGCAAACTCGGAACACACTCCTGGTTCCCACCATCACAACGGCCTCGATTTGGCTGTGGTTTGTGTGGAGTCGGGCAGAGGATGCAAGCTCTCTTGGCACTTCTTTTCTCTGTGTGACTCTGCTACCTCTCCCCTAAACAGCAGCTACTCTCTAAAACACAAACAAACACAAGTATCCAGAAACCCAACACGCAGTCCACACACCCCTGCCGCTTCTTCCCTGTAGCCCTGCTTTTCAGGTAAAGAAAAATGAGCCTTACCGAATCCCCGATTTCCTAAACAAATATGCCATGGCTTGTCCAACGATACAGTGTGTGAACGTGCCCACTGCGATGCCATCACCTCTTACGCCATGCCATCACAGCCATGGGCTCACTGATCCGAGGGTCCAAGATCACCTCTGACCCTGATGCTCACTCTCATAATGCTTGTCCGTTAAATCGTACAACCGACAACAACACAACAGAAACCCAATATGGCCACCGGATCTCCGCATGCTTCCCACGCCAATAGACAGCCTTTCCCGAGGGAATCTCTTATCAATGTTTTCCTTGTCTTTCAAAAGTTCTTCCTCTTGTCCACTCACCACGGATACCCACATACCTAGATTGACCAACTTCAGACAGTGCCATGAGGCTGTTGAAGGAAATGAGTGACGGGAAAACAGTAGTTTGGCTCGGGACATCTTAGCCAAATGCACGTAGGACTGGCTGAAAGGTGGGCAAACACTTGGCTGCATCCAAAAGTGTATCTGAAAAAATGCCCCAGCCCCTCCCCCAAAACTCATTTTCCTTGGCCTTCCATTTCCAAAGCACGGGCAGAAATGACATCAGACAAGACAGTTCACGGGCCTTGGCCCAGCATTTGTCACACGACCGTTCATTCTCCAGTCACCTGGTTCTTTGTGAATGGTAGGTGAGAAGAGTCAAGCAGTCAATTTCCCCCAGCGCCACCCACCCCACAGCTTTCTCTTTGTTTGTTGCTTATCTCAAGTTACCCACAAAAGCCAAAAGAGTCAGGAATAATGAGGCCAAACAGGATCGAAGCAGCCTTACACTCACTAGGTAGTAAATAGACTAGGACTGTACAGCAGCTGCTCACGAAAGACCATTTCACCGAGTCCTTTTGTGGACAAGGGAAATCAGGATCATCTTTAGTAGCAGCCAGCATAATTGGTTTCTATCAACTAATAGAGAGTGAAATAATGCCCGTGTTAGTGTAAGAGGGAAAAAGGAAGCAAGTGGTTTTCTCAAGTATTACAATCTGTATGCAACTGCCCCTCATTCAGGTGATTCACGTTAAGGCTGTCTATGGCTGGCTGGCTCCCTTCCCAATCTGAAAAGTCACGCTTCATTCCCACGGCATTAGAGCCAAAATCTTTGGCTCTTGCTTACCCTCTTGTGACTAGATGAGCCTCGGTCAAGTGAGCATCTCCTTCACGTACAAAACTAGTGTTTCAACTCCGTAGCTTTCAAGGAAGAGGGGGAAAAAAAGCCCTGACAAACCAAATCACATACCTCCTACACGCGGTGGTAGTGGCCCTAGGTCAGGAGCACCCGTAGGCAAAAATTTGGAAGCACGGGTGGCTGGCTGCGTTCCTGCAGGGGGGCGAGCGTGAGGAGGCCCTACCCTCCGGAATGGATTCGCAGGACCGGTTGGCCCTTGGGGTGGATGAGCCGAAGTTGTTGCTGCTTGGCCAGCACCTGGTTCTTTCCCCTCGCAGGGAACTGCTGATGCACTTATGGTGCTGCTCTGTAACAAAATCACATAAATCCGACATCACTAACAAGAAAAAAATGCAAAACTCATACACAAGTAGTTAGGGACAGAATGCAAAGAAATCCATGATATACAGAGAAAGTGCTCCAGAGAAACATCAGATGGGTTTTAGCGATCACAACTGTGTGGTGAAAGAACAGAAAGCAGGTTTCGCCAACACAGCAATATTCTGGCTAAGGAGAATGCACAGACACAGGCCAGGAGAACCCCGATGTAGACTACCTAGCACGCTTATCCCGAGAAGGCAAAGAACAAGTGGGCAGCTTGCTCCACATGTGGCTGAGGAACAAACTGAGAAACTCAGGAAAGTAGATTCTCAAAACATTACGCCCACTGATTCCAATGTACATCCGAAGGGGGGAACCAAATGCCCTCTACACTGGTGTACTCCCTGAGAGGTGTTGACTCAGAAAAGAAACAGATTTCTAGAGAAAACAAATGACCAGGGGCATGTCTGTTCTGCAAAAAAAAAGAGGGATCACAAAGCTCCCGCACACACACGGGTAAAATTACACTGTCAGGACTTACCTCCAGTTTGTCTTGGTTAGCTGCCTGGTTGGAGTCTCTCTCGGAAAATAGGTTTGGACCTACACATTATGAAAAAGAAAGAAAGAGAAAAAGGAAACCATGAACATCGTGGGTCTTAGCATTTTGTTCTCGGGACGTTTCTGGATCGCAAGGGACACTGTGATATCTCCCACATCCAGGTCGGTGCATAAGCCAGCTTGACACCTGCCTCCTTATCCATGGCCACAAGAGCACCCTGAGGCTGCTGGAACTCCTGCTTTGCCAAATGCTCTACAGCCAAATGAAGTTGAGGTCTCTGCAGCTGGCACTTAGCAACCCACCTGCTGCAGCAGCATTGAGAAGCTGTCGAGAGAGTAGCACTCTCTTCTTCCTGCCATTCTGCTCCTGCTTCCTGATTCTTCCTTCAATGAATACTGGCCAACACGAGACCCCACTGGGCAATACGTGTTCCTGGACTCTATGATCGGGAACTGCTCAGCGTCTGAGGACATCCATTCACACATCCCTCCTGGGAATACAACTCTTTGACCCTTCCCTTGCTTTCTCGGCTAATCACTCACACTGCAGCTCACTTGGTGCTCGCACCAAAGTGCTAGTTCTCCGACCTCTCAGCGTCCTCACTTGCTCAATCCTCTCCCGATTCACCAGACTCCACAATCCGTCAGTTCAGCCAGTTGCCCACAGCCTTGTCCTAGAAGTCATGTTCATTTTGTACCTGACTGACACCGTGCTAAGCCTAGATCAATCTGGGGCTCACACATCACTTTACCTACACCTGAGCCACTTGGACAGCCAGAAGAAATGGAAAACTAAGAGCCCTCAAACTCCCCGCCCTGGGAAAACACACTCACTCACTCACTCACTCACTCACTCACTCACAACAGCCCACATCGATGACAACTGGAACCTGAACATTTCAACCTGATCATCTCCTTCAACATACTGCCAGCTTCGTAGTGCCTGGCCTTCCATCTGTTGACATGGAAGCAAGGTTCCTCCTCAACAACTGACAACATCCATCCTCCTGAAACGCACCTACACTCGCTATGTGGCCACTGAATGGTGAAGAGTGTGAGATGGCACATTTTGAATGCACAACGTGTCAGATGCTTCATATCCATTAAGTACACACTTCACCAACATGCTAATGGCCACCATGGGGAGCACTGGCTGCTGCTCTCTTTTCTAATCCCGCTTCCTGCTTCCAAACCAGGAAAACCAGCAGAGGCGGGCCCAAGGCCAGCGGACCCTGCAAACACACGGCAAACTCGGAACACACTCCTGGTTCCCACCATCACAACGGCCTCGATTTGGCTGTGGTTTGTGTGGAGTCGGGCAGAGGATGCAAGCTCTCTTGGCACTTCTTTTCTCTGTGTGACTCTGCTACCTCTCCCCTAAACAGCAGCTACTCTCTAAAACACAAACAAACACAAGTATCCAGAAACCCAACACGCAGTCCACACACCCCTGCCGCCTCTTCCCTGTAGCCCTGCTTTTCAGGTAAAGAAAAATGAGCCTTACCGAATCCCCGATTTCCTAAACAAATATGCCATGGCTTGTCCAACGATACAGTGTGTGAACGTGCCCACTGCGATGCCATCACCTCTTACGCCATGCCATCACAGCCATGGGCTCACTGATCCGAGGGTCCAAGATCACCTCTGACCCTGATGCTCACTCTCATAATGCTTGTCCGTTAAATCGTACAACCGACAACAACACAACAGAAACCCAATATGGCCACCGGATCTCCGCATGCTTCCCACGCCAATAGACAGCCTTTCCCGAGGGAATCTCTTATCAATGTTTTCCTTGTCTTTCAAAAGTTCTTCCTCTTGTCCACTCACCACGGATACCCACATACCTAGATTGACCAACTTCAGACAGTGCCATGAGGCTGTTGAAGGAAATGAGTGACGGGAAAACAGTAGTTTGGCTCGGGACATCTTAGCCAAATGCACGTAGGACTGGCTGAAAGGTGGGCAAACACTTGGCTGCATCCAAAAGTGTATCTGAAAAAATGCCCCAGCCCCTCCCCCAAAACTCATTTTCCTTGGCCTTCCATTTCCAAAGCACGGGCAGAAATGACATCAGACAAGACAGTTCACGGGCCTTGGCCCAGCATTTGTCACACGACCGTTCATTCTCCAGTCACCTGGTTCTTTGTGAATGGTAGGTGAGAAGAGTCAAGCAGTCAATTTCCCCCAGCGCCACCCACCCCACAGCTTTCTCTTTCTTTGTTGCTTATCTCAAGTTACCCACAAAAGCCAAAAGAGTCAGGAATAATGAGGCCAAACAGGATCGAAGCAGCCTTACACTCACTAGGTAGTAAATAGACTAGGACTGTACAGCAGCTGCTCACGAAAGACCATTTCACCGAGTCCTTTTGTGGACAAGGGAAATCAGGATCATCTTCAGTAGCAGCCAGCATAATTGGTTTCTATCAACTAATAGAGAGTGAAATAATGCCCGTGTTAGTGTAAGAGGGAAAAAGGAAGCAAGTGGTTTTCTCAAGTATTACAATCTGTATGCAACTGCCCCTCATTCAGGTGATTCACGTTAAGGCTGTCTATGGCTCCCTTCCCAATCTGAAAAGTCACGCTTCATTCCCATGGCATTAGAGCCAAAATCTTTGGCTCTTGCTTACCCTCTTGTGACTAGATGAGCCACGGTCAAGTGAGCATCTCCTTCACGTACAAAACTAGTGTTTCAACTCCGTAGCTTTCAAGGAAGAGGGGGAAAAAAAGCCCTGACAAACCAAATCACATACCTCCTACACGCGGTGGTAGTGGCCCTAGGTCAGGAGCACCCGTAGGCAAAAATTTGGAAGCACGGGTGGCTGGCTGCGTTCCTGCAGGGGGGCGAGCGTGAGGAGGCCCTACCCTCCGGAATGGATTCGCAGGACCGGTTGGCCCTTGGGGTGGATGAGCCGAAGTTGTTGCTGCTTGGCCAGCACCTGGTTCTTTCCCCTCGCAGGGAACTGCTGATGCACTTATGGTGCTGCTCTGTAACAAAATCACATAAATCCGACATCACTAACAAGAAAAAAATGCAAAACTCATACACAAATAGTTAGGGACAGAATGCAAAGAAATCCATGATATACAGAGAAAGTGCTCCAGAGAAACATCAGATGGGTTTTAGCGATCACAACTGTGTGGTGAAAGAACAGAAAGCAGGTTTCGCCAACACAGCAATATTCTGGCTAAGGAAAATGCACAGACACAGGCCAGGAGAACCCTGATGTAGACTACCTAGCACGCTTATCCCGAGAAGGCAAAGAACAAGTGGGCAGCTTGCTCCACATGTGGCTGAGGAACAAACTGAGAAACTCAGGAAAGTAGATTCTCAAAACATTACGCCCACTGATTCCAATGTACATCCGAAGGGGGGAACCAAATGCCCTCTACACTGGTGTACTCCCTGAGAGGTGTTGACTCAGAAAAGAAACAGATTTCTAGAGAAAACGAATGACCAGGGCCATGTCTGTTCTGCAAAAAAAGGAGGGATCACAAAGCTCCCGCACACACACGGGTAAAATTACACTGTCAGGACTTACCTCCAGTTTGTCTTGGTTAGCTGCCTGGTTGGAGTCTCTCTCGGAAAATAGGTTTGGACCTACACATTATGAAAAAGAAAGAAAGAGAAAAAGGAAACCATGAACATCGTGGGTCTTAGCATTTTGTTCTCGGGACGTTTCTGGATCGCAAGGGACACTGTGATATCTCCCACATCCAGGTCGGTGCATAAGCCAGCTTGACACCTGCCTCCTTATCCATGGCCACAAGAGCACCCTGAGGCTGCTGGAACTCCTGCTATGCCAAATGCTCTACAGCCAAATGAAGTTGAGGTCTCTGCAGCTGGCACTTAGCAACCCACCTGCTGCAGCAGCATTGAGAAGCTGTCGAGAGAGTAGCACTCTCTTCTTCCTGCCATTCTGCTCCTGCTTCCTGATTCTTCCTTCAATGAATACTGGCCAACACGAGACCCCACTGGGCAATACGTGTTCCTGGACTCTATGATCGGGAACTGCTCAGCGTCTGAGGACATCCATTCACACATCCCTCCTGGGAATACAACTCTTTGACCCTTCCCTTGCTTTCTCGGCTAATCACTCACACTGCAGCTCACTTGGTGCTCGCACCAAAGTGCTAGTTCTCCGACCTCTCAGCGTCCTCACTTGCTCAATCCTCTCCCGATTCACCAGACTCCACAATCCGTCAGTTCAGCCAGTTGCCCACAGCCTTGTCCTAGAAGTCATGTTCATTTTGTACCTGACTGACACCGTGCTAAGCCTAGATCAATCTGGGGCTCACACATCACTTTACCTACACCTGAGCCACTTGGACAGCCAGAAGAAATGGAAAACTAAGAGCCCTCAAACTCCCCGCCCTGGGAAAACACACTCACTCACTCACTCACTCACTCACTCACTCACTCACAACAGCCCACATCGATGACAACTGGAACCTGAACATTTCAACCTGATCATCTCCTTCAACATACTGCCAGCTTCGTAGTGCCTGGCCTTCCATCTGTTGACATGGAAGCAAGGTTCCTCCTCAACAACTGACAACATCCATCCTCCTGAAACGCACCTACACTCGCTATGTGGCCACTGAATGGTGAAGAGTGTGAGATGGCACATTTTGAATGCACAACGTGTCAGATGCTTCATATCCATTAAGTACACACTTCACCAACATGCTAATGGCCACCATGGGGAGCACTGGCTGCTGCTCTCTTTTCTAATCCCGCTTCCTGCTTCCAAACCAGGAAAACCAGCAGAGGCGGGCCCAAGGCCAGCGGACCCTGCAAACACACGGCAAACTCGGAACACACTCCTGGTTCCCACCATCACAACGGCCTCGATTTGGCTGTGGTTTGTGTGGAGTCGGGCAGAGGATGCAAGCTCTCTTGGCACTTCTTTTCTCTGTGTGACTCTGCTACCTCTCCCCTAAACAGCAGCTACTCTCTAAAACACAAACAAACACAAGTATCCAGAAACCCAACACGCAGTCCACACACCCCTGCCGCCTCTTCCCTGTAGCCCTGCTTTTCAGGTAAAGAAAAATGAGCCTTACCGAATCCCCGATTTCCTAAACAAATATGCCATGGCTTGTCCAACGATACAGTGTGTGAACGTGCCCACTGCGATGCCATCACCTCTTACGCCATGCCATCACAGCCATGGGCTCACTGATCCGAGGGTCCAAGATCACCTCTGACCCTGATGCTCACTCTCATAATGCTTGTCCGTTAAATCGTACAACCGACAACAACACAACAGAAACCCAATATGGCCACCGGATCTCCGCATGCTTCCCACGCCAATAGACAGCCTTTCCCGAGGGAATCTCTTATCAATGTTTTCCTTGTCTTTCAAAAGTTCTTCCTCTTGTCCACTCACCACGGATACCCACATACCTAGATTGACCAACTTCAGACAGTGCCATGAGGCTGTTGAAGGAAATGAGTGACGGGAAAACAGTAGTTTGGCTCGGGACATCTTAGCCAAATGCACGTAGGACTGGCTGAAAGGTGGGCAAACACTTGGCTGCATCCAAAAGTGTATCTGAAAAAATGCCCCAGCCCCTCCCCCAAAACTCATTTTCCTTGGCCTTCCATTTCCAAAGCACGGGCAGAAATGACATCAGACAAGACAGTTCACGGGCCTTGGCCCAGCATTTGTCACACGACCGTTCATTCTCCAGTCACCTGGTTCTTTGTGAATGGTAGGTGAGAAGAGTCAAGCAGTCAATTTCCCCCAGCGCCACCCACCCCACAGCTTTCTCTTTCTTTGTTGCTTATCTCAAGTTACCCACAAAAGCCAAAAGAGTCAGGAATAATGAGGCCAAACAGGATCGAAGCAGCCTTACACTCACTAGGTAGTAAATAGACTAGGACTGTACAGCAGCTGCTCACGAAAGACCATTTCACCGAGTCCTTTTGTGGACAAGGGAAATCAGGATCATCTTCAGTAGCAGCCAGCATAATTGGTTTCTATCAACTAATAGAGAGTGAAATAATGCCCGTGTTAGTGTAAGAGGGAAAAAGGAAGCAAGTGGTTTTCTCAAGTATTACAATCTGTATGCAACTGCCCCTCATTCAGGTGATTCACGTTAAGGCTGTCTATGGCTCCCTTCCCAATCTGAAAAGTCACGCTTCATTCCCATGGCATTAGAGCCAAAATCTTTGGCTCTTGCTTACCCTCTTGTGACTAGATGAGCCACGGTCAAGTGAGCATCTCCTTCACGTACAAAACTAGTGTTTCAACTCCGTAGCTTTCAAGGAAGAGGGGGAAAAAAAGCCCTGACAAACCAAATCACATACCTCCTACACGCGGTGGTAGTGGCCCTAGGTCAGGAGCACCCGTAGGCAAAAATTTGGAAGCACGGGTGGCTGGCTGCGTTCCTGCAGGGGGGCGAGCGTGAGGAGGCCCTACCCTCCGGAATGGATTCGCAGGACCGGTTGGCCCTTGGGGTGGATGAGCCGAAGTTGTTGCTGCTTGGCCAGCACCTGGTTCTTTCCCCTCGCAGGGAACTGCTGATGCACTTATGGTGCTGCTCTGTAACAAAATCACATAAATCCGACATCACTAACAAGAAAAAAATGCAAAACTCATACACAAATAGTTAGGGACAGAATGCAAAGAAATCCATGATATACAGAGAAAGTGCTCCAGAGAAACATCAGATGGGTTTTAGCGATCACAACTGTGTGGTGAAAGAACAGAAAGCAGGTTTCGCCAACACAGCAATATTCTGGCTAAGGAAAATGCACAGACACAGGCCAGGAGAACCCTGATGTAGACTACCTAGCACGCTTATCCCGAGAAGGCAAAGAACAAGTGGGCAGCTTGCTCCACATGTGGCTGAGGAACAAACTGAGAAACTCAGGAAAGTAGATTCTCAAAACATTACGCCCACTGATTCCAATGTACATCCGAAGGGGGGAACCAAATGCCCTCTACACTGGTGTACTCCCTGAGAGGTGTTGACTCAGAAAAGAAACAGATTTCTAGAGAAAACGAATGACCAGGGCCATGTCTGTTCTGCAAAAAAAGGAGGGATCACAAAGCTCCCGCACACACACGGGTAAAATTACACTGTCAGGACTTACCTCCAGTTTGTCTTGGTTAGCTGCCTGGTTGGAGTCTCTCTCGGAAAATAGGTTTGGACCTACACATTATGAAAAAGAAAGAAAGAGAAAAAGGAAACCATGAACATCGTGGGTCTTAGCATTTTGTTCTCGGGACGTTTCTGGATCGCAAGGGACACTGTGATATCTCCCACATCCAGGTCGGTGCATAAGCCAGCTTGACACCTGCCTCCTTATCCATGGCCACAAGAGCACCCTGAGGCTGCTGGAACTCCTGCTATGCCAAATGCTCTACAGCCAAATGAAGTTGAGGTCTCTGCAGCTGGCACTTAGCAACCCACCTGCTGCAGCAGCATTGAGAAGCTGTCGAGAGAGTAGCACTCTCTTCTTCCTGCCATTCTGCTCCTGCTTCCTGATTCTTCCTTCAATGAATACTGGCCAACACGAGACCCCACTGGGCAATACGTGTTCCTGGACTCTATGATCGGGAACTGCTCAGCGTCTGAGGACATCCATTCACACATCCCTCCTGGGAATACAACTCTTTGACCCTTCCCTTGCTTTCTCGGCTAATCACTCACACTGCAGCTCACTTGGTGCTCGCACCAAAGTGCTAGTTCTCCGACCTCTCAGCGTCCTCACTTGCTCAATCCTCTCCCGATTCACCAGACTCCACAATCCGTCAGTTCAGCCAGTTGCCCACAGCCTTGTCCTAGAAGTCATGTTCATTTTGTACCTGACTGACACCGTGCTAAGCCTAGATCAATCTGGGGCTCACACATCACTTTACCTACACCTGAGCCACTTGGACAGCCAGAAGAAATGGAAAACTAAGAGCCCTCAAACTCCCCGCCCTGGGAAAACACACTCACTCACTCACTCACTCACTCACTCACTCACTCACAACAGCCCACATCGATGACAACTGGAACCTGAACATTTCAACCTGATCATCTCCTTCAACATACTGCCAGCTTCGTAGTGCCTGGCCTTCCATCTGTTGACATGGAAGCAAGGTTCCTCCTCAACAACTGACAACATCCATCCTCCTGAAACGCACCTACACTCGCTATGTGGCCACTGAATGGTGAAGAGTGTGAGATGGCACATTTTGAATGCACAACGTGTCAGATGCTTCATATCCATTAAGTACACACTTCACCAACATGCTAATGGCCACCATGGGGAGCACTGGCTGCTGCTCTCTTTTCTAATCCCGCTTCCTGCTTCCAAACCAGGAAAACCAGCAGAGGCGGGCCCAAGGCCAGCGGACCCTGCAAACACACGGCAAACTCGGAACACACTCCTGGTTCCCACCATCACAACGGCCTCGATTTGGCTGTGGTTTGTGTGGAGTCGGGCAGAGGATGCAAGCTCTCTTGGCACTTCTTTTCTCTGTGTGACTCTGCTACCTCTCCCCTAAACAGCAGCTACTCTCTAAAACACAAACAAACACAAGTATCCAGAAACCCAACACGCAGTCCACACACCCCTGCCGCCTCTTCCCTGTAGCCCTGCTTTTCAGGTAAAGAAAAATGAGCCTTACCGAATCCCCGATTTCCTAAACAAATATGCCATGGCTTGTCCAACGATACAGTGTGTGAACGTGCCCACTGCGATGCCATCACCTCTTACGCCATGCCATCACAGCCATGGGCTCACTGATCCGAGGGTCCAAGATCACCTCTGACCCTGATGCTCACTCTCATAATGCTTGTCCGTTAAATCGTACAACCGACAACAACACAACAGAAACCCAATATGGCCACCGGATCTCCGCATGCTTCCCACGCCAATAGACAGCCTTTCCCGAGGGAATCTCTTATCAATGTTTTCCTTGTCTTTCAAAAGTTCTTCCTCTTGTCCACTCACCACGGATACCCACATACCTAGATTGACCAACTTCAGACAGTGCCATGAGGCTGTTGAAGGAAATGAGTGACGGGAAAACAGTAGTTTGGCTCGGGACATCTTAGCCAAATGCACGTAGGACTGGCTGAAAGGTGGGCAAACACTTGGCTGCATCCAAAAGTGTATCTGAAAAAATGCCCCAGCCCCTCCCCCAAAACTCATTTTCCTTGGCCTTCCATTTCCAAAGCACGGGCAGAAATGACATCAGACAAGACAGTTCACGGGCCTTGGCCCAGCATTTGTCACACGACCGTTCATTCTCCAGTCACCTGGTTCTTTGTGAATGGTAGGTGAGAAGAGTCAAGCAGTCAATTTCCCCCAGCGCCACCCACCCCACAGCTTTCTCTTTCTTTGTTGCTTATCTCAAGTTACCCACAAAAGCCAAAAGAGTCAGGAATAATGAGGCCAAACAGGATCGAAGCAGCCTTACACTCACTAGGTAGTAAATAGACTAGGACTGTACAGCAGCTGCTCACGAAAGACCATTTCACCGAGTCCTTTTGTGGACAAGGGAAATCAGGATCATCTTCAGTAGCAGCCAGCATAATTGGTTTCTATCAACTAATAGAGAGTGAAATAATGCCCGTGTTAGTGTAAGAGGGAAAAAGGAAGCAAGTGGTTTTCTCAAGTATTACAATCTGTATGCAACTGCCCCTCATTCAGGTGATTCACGTTAAGGCTGTCTATGGCTCCCTTCCCAATCTGAAAAGTCACGCTTCATTCCCATGGCATTAGAGCCAAAATCTTTGGCTCTTGCTTACCCTCTTGTGACTAGATGAGCCACGGTCAAGTGAGCATCTCCTTCACGTACAAAACTAGTGTTTCAACTCCGTAGCTTTCAAGGAAGAGGGGGAAAAAAAGCCCTGACAAACCAAATCACATACCTCCTACACGCGGTGGTAGTGGCCCTAGGTCAGGAGCACCCGTAGGCAAAAATTTGGAAGCACGGGTGGCTGGCTGCGTTCCTGCAGGGGGGCGAGCGTGAGGAGGCCCTACCCTCCGGAATGGATTCGCAGGACCGGTTGGCCCTTGGGGTGGATGAGCCGAAGTTGTTGCTGCTTGGCCAGCACCTGGTTCTTTCCCCTCGCAGGGAACTGCTGATGCACTTATGGTGCTGCTCTGTAACAAAATCACATAAATCCGACATCACTAACAAGAAAAAAATGCAAAACTCATACACAAATAGTTAGGGACAGAATGCAAAGAAATCCATGATATACAGAGAAAGTGCTCCAGAGAAACATCAGATGGGTTTTAGCGATCACAACTGTGTGGTGAAAGAACAGAAAGCAGGTTTCGCCAACACAGCAATATTCTGGCTAAGGAAAATGCACAGACACAGGCCAGGAGAACCCTGATGTAGACTACCTAGCACGCTTATCCCGAGAAGGCAAAGAACAAGTGGGCAGCTTGCTCCACATGTGGCTGAGGAACAAACTGAGAAACTCAGGAAAGTAGATTCTCAAAACATTACGCCCACTGATTCCAATGTACATCCGAAGGGGGGAACCAAATGCCCTCTACACTGGTGTACTCCCTGAGAGGTGTTGACTCAGAAAAGAAACAGATTTCTAGAGAAAACAAATGACCAGGGCCATGTCTGTTCTGCAAAAAAAGGAGGGATCACAAAGCTCCCGCACACACACGGGTAAAATTACACTGTCAGGACTTACCTCCAGTTTGTCTTGGTTAGCTGCCTGGTTGGAGTCTCTCTCGGAAAATAGGTTTGGACCTACACATTATGAAAAAGAAAGAAAGAGAAAAAGGAAACCATGAACATCGTGGGTCTTAGCATTTTGTTCTCGGGACGTTTCTGGATCGCAAGGGACACTGTGATATCTCCCACATCCAGGTCGGTGCATAAGCCAGCTTGACACCTGCCTCCTTATCCATGGCCACAAGAGCACCCTGAGGCTGCTGGAACTCCTGCTATGCCAAATGCTCTACAGCCAAATGAAGTTGAGGTCTCTGCAGCTGGCACTTAGCAACCCACCTGCTGCAGCAGCATTGAGAAGCTGTCGAGAGAGTAGCACTCTCTTCTTCCTGCCATTCTGCTCCTGCTTCCTGATTCTTCCTTCAATGAATACTGGCCAACACGAGACCCCACTGGGCAATACGTGTTCCTGGACTCTATGATCGGGAACTGCTCAGCGTCTGAGGACATCCATTCACACATCCCTCCTGGGAATACAACTCTTTGACCCTTCCCTTGCTTTCTCGGCTAATCACTCACACTGCAGCTCACTTGGTGCTCGCACCAAAGTGCTAGTTCTCCGACCTCTCAGCGTCCTCACTTGCTCAATCCTCTCCCGATTCACCAGACTCCACAATCCGTCAGTTCAGCCAGTTGCCCACAGCCTTGTCCTAGAAGTCATGTTCATTTTGTACCTGACTGACACCGTGCTAAGCCTAGATCAATCTGGGGCTCACACATCACTTTACCTACACCTGAGCCACTTGGACAGCCAGAAGAAATGGAAAACTAAGAGCCCTCAAACTCCCCGCCCTGGGAAAACACACTCACTCACTCACTCACTCACTCACTCACTCACAACAACCCACATCGATGACAACTGGAACCTGAACATTTCAACCTGATCATCTCCTTCAACATACTGCCAGCTTCGTAGTGCCTGGCCTTCCATCTGTTGACATGGAAGCAAGGTTCCTCCTCAACAACTGACAACATCCATCCTCCTGAAACGCACCTACACTCGCTATGTGGCCACTGAATGGTGAAGAGTGTGAGATGGCACATTTTGAATGCACAACGTGTCAGATGCTTCATATCCATTAAGTACACACTTCACCAACATGCTAATGGCCACCATGGGGAGCACTGGCTGCTGCTCTCTTTTCTAATCCCGCTTCCTGCTTCCAAACCAGGAAAACCAGCAGAGGCGGGCCCAAGGCCAGCGGACCCTGCAAACACACGGCAAACTCGGAACACACTCCTGGTTCCCACCATCACAACGGCCTCGATTTGGCTGTGGTTTGTGTGGAGTCGGGCAGAGGATGCAAGCTCTCTTGGCACTTCTTTTCTCTGTGTGACTCTGCTACCTCTCCCCTAAACAGCAGCTACTCTCTAAAACACAAACAAACACAAGTATCCAGAAACCCAACACGCAGCCCACACACCCCTGCCGCCTCTTCCCTGTAGCCCTGCTTTTCAGGTAAAGAAAAATGAGCCTTACCGAATCCCCGATTTCCTAAACAAATATGCCATGGCTTGTCCAACGATACAGTGTGTGAACGTGCCCACTGCGATGCCATCACCTCTTACGCCATGCCATCACAGCCATGGGCTCACTGATCCGAGGGTCCAAGATCACCTCTGACCCTCATGCTCACTCTCATAATGCTTGTCCGTTAAATCGTACAACCGACAACAACACAACAGAAACCCAATATGGCCACCGGATCTCCGCATGCTTCCCACGCCAATAGACAGCCTTTCCCGAGGGAATCTCTTATCAATGTTTTCCTTGTCTTTCAAAAGTTCTTCCTCTTGTCCACTCACCACGGATACCCACATACCTAGATTGACCAACTTCAGACAGTGCCATGAGGCTGTTGAAGGAAATGAGTGGCGGGAAAACAGTAGTTTGGCTCGGGACATCTTAGCCAAATGCACGTAGGACTGGCTGAAAGGTGGGCAAACACTTGGCTGCATCCAAAAGTGTATCTGAAAAAATGCCCCAGCCCCTCCCCCAAAACTCATTTTCCTTGGCCTTCCATTTCCAAAGCACGGGCAGAAATGACATCAGACAAGACAGTTCACGGGCCTTGGCCCAGCATTTGTCACACGACCGTTCATTCTCCAGTCACCTGGTTCTTTGTGAATGGTAGGTGAGAAGAGTCAAGCAGTCAATTTCCCCCAGCGCCACCCACCCCACAGCTTTCTCTTTGTTTGTTGCTTATCTCAAGTTACCCACAAAAGCCAAAAGAGTCAGGAATAATGAGGCCAAACAGGATCGAAGCAGCCTTACACTCACTAGGTAGTAAATAGACTAGGACTGTACAGCAGCTGCTCACGAAAGACCATTTCACCGAGTCCTTTTGTGGACAAGGGAAATCAGGATCATCTTCAGTAGCAGCCAGCATAATTGGTTTCTATCAACTAATAGAGAGTGAAATAATGCCCGTGTTAGTGTAAGAAGGAAAAAGGAAGCAAGTGGTTTTCTCAAGTATTACAATCTGTATGCAACTGCCCCTCATTCAGGTGATTCACGTTAAGGCTGTCTATGGCTGGCTGGCTCCCTTCCCAATCTGAAAAGTCACGCTTCATTCCCATGGCATTAGAGCCAAAATCTTTGGCTCTTGCTTACCCTCTTGTGACTAGATGAGCCACGGTCAAGTGAGCATCTCCTTCACGTACAAAACTAGTGTTTCAACTCCGTAGCTTTCAAGGAAGAGGGGGAAAAAAAGCCCTGACAAACCAAATCACATACCTCCTACACGCGGTGGTAGTGGCCCTAGGTCAGGAGCACCCGTAGGCAAAAATTTGGAAGCACGGGTGGCTGGCTGCGTTCCTGCAGGGGGGCGAGCGTGAGGAGGCCCTACCCTCCGGAATGGATTCGCAGGACCGGTTGGCCCTTGGGGTGGATGAGCCGAAGTTGTTGCTGCTTGGCCAGCACCTGGTTCTTTCCCCTCGCAGGGAACTGCTGATGCACTTATGGTGCTGCTCTGTAACAAAATCACATAAATCCGACATCACTAACAAGAAAAAAATGCAAAACTCATACACAAGTAGTTAGGGACAGAATGCAAAGAAATCCATGATATACAGAGAAAGTGCTCCAGAGAAACATCAGATGGGTTTTAGCGATCACAACTGTGTGGTGAAAGAACAGAAAGCAGGTTTCGCCAACACAGCAATATTCTGGCTAAGGAGAATGCACAGACACAGGCCAGGAGAACCCCGATGTAGACTACCTAGCACGCTTATCCCGAGAAGGCAAAGAACAAGTGGGCAGCTTGCTCCACATGTGGCTGAGGAACAAACTGAGAAACTCAGGAAAGTAGATTCTCAAAACATTACGCCCACTGATTCCAATGTACATCCGAAGGGGGGAACCAAATGCCCTCTACACTGGTGTACTCCCTGAGAGGTGTTGACTCAGAAAAGAAACAGATTTCTAGAGAAAACAAATGACCAGGGGCATGTCTGTTCTGCAAAAAAAGGAGGGATCACAAAGCTCCCGCACACACACGGGTAAAATTACACTGTCAGGACTTACCTCCAGTTTGTCTTGGTTAGCTGCCTGGTTGGAGTCTCTCTCGGAAAATAGGTTTGGACCTACACATTATGAAAAAGAAAGAAAGAGAAAAAGGAAACCATGAACATCGTGGGTCTTAGCATTTTGTTCTCGGGACGTTTCTGGATCGCAAGGGACACTGTGATATCTCCCACATCCAGGTCGGTGCATAAGCCAGCTTGACACCTGCCTCCTTATCCATGGCCACAAGAGCACCCTGAGGCTGCTGGAACTCCTGCTATGCCAAATGCTCTACAGCCAAATGAAGTTGAGGTCTCTGCAGCTGGCACTTAGCAACCCACCTGCTGCAGCAGCATTGAGAAGCTGTCGAGAGAGTAGCATTCTCTTCTTCCTGCCATTCTGCTCCTGCTTCCTGATTCTTCCTTCAATGAATACTGGCCAACACGAGACCCCACTGGGCAATACGTGTTCCTGGACTCTATGATCGGGAACTGCTCAGCGTCTGAGGACATCCATTCACACATCCCTCCTGGGAATACAACTCTTTGACCCTTCCCTTGCTTTCTCGGCTAATCACTCACACTGCAGCTCACTTGGTGCTCGCACCAAAGTGCTAGTTCTCCGACCTCTCAGCATCCTCACTTGCTCAATCCTCTCCCGATTCACCAGACTCCACAATCCGTCAGTTCAGCCAGTTGCCCACAGCCTTGTCCTAGAAGTCATGTTCATTTTGTACTTGACTGACACCGTGCTAAGCCTAGATCAATCTGGGGCTCACACATCACTTTACCTACACCTGAGCCACTTGGACAGCCAGAAGAAATGGAAAACTAAGAGCCCTCAAACTCCCCGCCCTGGGAAAACACACTCACTCACTCACTCACTCACTCACTCACAACAGCCCACATCGATGACAACTGGAACCTGAACATTTCAACCTGATCATCTCCTTCAACATACTGCCAGCTTCGTAGTGCCTGGCCTTCCATCTGTTGACATGGAAGCAAGGTTCCTCCTCAACAACTGACAACATCCATCCTCCTGAAACGCACCTACACTCGCTATGTGGCCACTGAATGGTGAAGAGTGTGAGATGGCACATTTTGAATGCACAACGTGTCAGATGCTTCATATCCATTAAGTACACACTTCACCAACATGCTAATGGCCACCATGGGGAGCACTGGCTGCTGCTCTCTTTTCTAATCCCGCTTCCTGCTTCCAAACCAGGAAAACCAGCAGAGGCGGGCCCAAGGCCAGCGGACCCTGCAAACACACGGCAAACTCGGAACACACTCCTGGTTCCCACCATCACAACGGCCTCGATTTGGCTGTGGTTTGTGTGGAGTCGGGCAGAGGATGCAAGCTCTCTTGGCACTTCTTTTCTCTGTGTGACTCTGCTACCTCTCCCCTAAACAGCAGCTACTCTCTAAAACACAAACACAAGTATCCAGAAACCCAACACGCAGCCCACACACCCCTGCCGCCTCTTCCCTGTAGCCCTGCTTTTCAGGTAAAGAAAAATGAGCCTTACCGAATCCCCGATTTCCTAAACAAATATGCCATGGCTTGTCCAACGATACAGTGTGTGAACGTGCCCACTGCGATGCCATCACCTCTTACGCCATGCCATCGCAGCCATGGGCTCACTGATCCGAGGGTCCAAGATCACCTCTGACCCTCATGCTCACTCTCATAATGCTTGTCCGTTAAATCGTACAACCGACAACAACACAACAGAAACCCAATATGGCCACCGGATCTCCGCATGCTTCCCATGCCAATAGACAGCCTTTCCCGAGGGAATCTCTTATCAATGTTTTCCTTGTCTTTCAAAAGTTCTTCCTCTTGTCCACTCACCACGGATACCCACATACCTAGATTGACCAACTTCAGACAGTGCCATGAGGCTGTTGAAGGAAATGAGTGACGGGAAAACAGTAGTTTGGCTCGGGACATCTTAGCCAAATGCACGTAGGACTGGCTGAAAGGTGGGCAAACACTTGGCTGCATCCAAAAGTGTATCTGAAAAAATGCCCCAGCCCCTCCCCCAAAACTCATTTTCCTTGGCCTTCCATTTCCAAAGCACGGGCAGAAATGACATCAGACAAGACAGTTCATGGGCCTTGGCCCAGCATTTGTCACACGACCGTTCATTCTCCAGTCACCTGGTTCTTTGTGAATGGTAGGTGAGAAGAGTCAAGCAGTCAATTTCCCCCAGCGCCACCCACCCCACAGCTTTCTCTTTGTTTGTTGCTTATCTCAAGTTACCCACAAAAGCCAAAAGAGTCAGGAATAATGAGGCCAAACAGGATCGAAGCAGCCTTACACTCACTAGGTAGTAAATAGACTAGGACTGTACAGCAGCTGCTCACGAAAGACCATTTCACCGAGTCCTTTTGTGGACAAGGGAAATCAGGATCATCTTCAGTAGCAGCCAGCATAATTGGTTTCTATCAACTAATAGAGAGTGAAATAATGCCCGTGTTAGTGTAAGAGGGAAAAAGGAAGCAAGTGGTTTTCTCAAGTATTACAATCTGTATGCAACTGCCCCTCATTCAGGTGATTCACGTTAAGGCTGTCTATGGCTGGCTGGCTCCCTTCCCAATCTGAAAAGTCACGCTTCATTCCCATGGCATTAGAGCCAAAATCTTTGGCTCTTGCTTACCCTCTTGTGACTAGATGAGCCACGGTCAAGTGAGCATCTCCTTCACGTACAAAACTAGTGTTTCAACTCCGTAGCTTTCAAGGAAGAGGGGGAAAAAAAGCCCTGACAAACCAAATCACATACCTCCTACACGCGGTGGTAGTGGCCCTAGGTCAGGAGCACCCGTAGGCAAAAATTTGGAAGCACGGGTGGCTGGCTGCGTTCCTGCAGGGGGGCGAGCGTGAGGAGGCCCTACCCTCCGGAATGGATTCGCAGGACCGGTTGGCCCTTGGGGTGGATGAGCCGAAGTTGTTGCTGCTTGGCCAGCACCTGGTTCTTTCCCCTCGCAGGGAACTGCTGATGCACTTATGGTGCTGCTCTGTAACAAAATCACATAAATCCGACATCACTAACAAGAAAAAATGCAAAACTCATACACAAATAGTTAGGGACAGAATGCAAAGAAATCCATGATATACAGAGAAAGTGCTCCAGAGAAACATCAGATGGGTTTTAGCGATCACAACTGTGTGGTGAAAGAACAGAAAGCAGGTTTCGCCAACACAGCAATATTCTGGCTAAGGAGAATGCACAGACACAGGCCAGGAGAACCCCGATGTAGACTACCTAGCACGCTTATCCCGAGAAGGCAAAGAACAAGTGGGCAGCTTGCTCCACATGTGGCTGAGGAACAAACTGAGAAACTCAGGAAAGTAGATTCTCAAAACATTACGCCCACTGATTCCAATGTACATCCGAAGGGGGGAACCAAATGCCCTCTACACTGGTGTACTCCCTGAGAGGTGTTGACTCAGAAAAGAAACAGATTTCTAGAGAAAACAAATGACCAGGGCCATGTCTGTTCTGCAAAAAAAGGAGGGATCACAAAGCTCCCGCACACACACGGGTAAAATTACACTGTCAGGACTTACCTCCAGTTTGTCTTGGTTAGCTGCCTGGTTGGAGTCTCTCTCGGAAAATAGGTTTGGACCTACACATTATGAAAAAGAAAGAAAGAGAAAAAGGAAACCATGAACATCGTGGGTCTTAGCATTTTGTTCTCGGGACGTTTCTGGATCGCAAGGGACACTGTGATATCTCCCACATCCAGGTCGGTGCATAAGCCAGCTTGACACCTGCCTCCTTATCCATGGCCACAAGAGCACCCTGAGGCTGCTGGAACTCCTGCTATGCCAAATGCTCTACAGCCAAATGAAGTTGAGGTCTCTGCAGCTGGCACTTAGCAACCCACCTGCTGCAGCAGCATTGAGAAGCTGTCGAGAGAGTAGCACTCTCTTCTTCCTGCCATTCTGCTCCTGCTTCCTGATTCTTCCTTCAATGAATACTGGCCAACACGAGACCCCACTGGGCAATACGTGTTCCTGGACTCTATGATCGGGAACTGCTCAGCGTCTGAGGACATCCATTCACACATCCCTCCTGGGAATACAACTCTTTGACCCTTCCCTTGCTTTCTCGGCTAATCACTCACACTGCAGCTCACTTGGTGCTCGCACCAAAGTGCTAGTTCTCCGACCTCTCAGCATCCTCACTTGCTCAATCCTCTCCCGATTCACCAGACTCCACAATCCGTCAGTTCAGCCAGTTGCCCACAGCCTTGTCCTAGAAGTCATGTTCATTTTGTACTTGACTGACACCGTGCTAAGCCTAGATCAATCTGGGGCTCACACATCACTTTACCTACACCTGAGCCACTTGGACAGCCAGAAGAAATGGAAAACTAAGAGCCCTCAAACTCCCCGCCCTGGGAAAACACACTCACTCACTCACTCACTCACTCACTCACAACAGCCCACATCGATGACAACTGGAACCTGAACATTTCAACCTGATCATCTCCTTCAACATACTGCCAGCTTCGTAGTGCCTGGCCTTCCATCTGTTGACATGGAAGCAAGGTTCCTCCTCAACAACTGACAACATCCATCCTCCTGAAACGCACCTACACTCGCTATGTGGCCACTGAATGGTGAAGAGTGTGAGATGGCACATTTTGAATGCACAACGTGTCAGATGCTTCATATCCATTAAGTACACACTTCACCAACATGCTAATGGCCACCATGGGGAGCACTGGCTGCTGCTCTCTTTTCTAATCCCGCTTCCTGCTTCCAAACCAGGAAAACCAGCAGAGGCGGGCCCAAGGCCAGCGGACCCTGCAAACACACGGCAAACTCGGAACACACTCCTGGTTCCCACCATCACAACGGCCTCGATTTGGCTGTGGTTTGTGTGGAGTCGGGCAGAGGATGCAAGCTCTCTTGGCACTTCTTTTCTCTGTGTGACTCTGCTACCTCTCCCCTAAACAGCAGCTACTCTCTAAAACACAAACAAACACAAGTATCCAGAAACCCAACACGCAGCCCACACACCCCTGCCGCCTCTTCCCTGTAGCCCTGCTTTTCAGGTAAAGAAAAATGAGCCTTACCGAATCCCCGATTTCCTAAACAAATATGCCATGGCTTGTCCAACGATACAGTGTGTGAACGTGCCCACTGCGATGCCATCACCTCTTACGCCATGCCATCACAGCCATGGGCTCACTGATCCGAGGGTCCAAGATCACCTCTGACCCTCATGCTCACTCTCATAATGCTTGTCCGTTAAATCGTACAACCGACAACAACACAACAGAAACCCAATATGGCCACCGGATCTCCGCATGCTTCCCACGCCAATAGACAGCCTTTCCCGAGGGAATCTCTTATCAATGTTTTCCTTGTCTTTCAAAAGTTCTTCCTCTTGTCCACTCACCACGGATACCCACATACCTAGATTGACCAACTTCAGACAGTGCCATGAGGCTGTTGAAGGAAATGAGTGACGGGAAAACAGTAGTTTGGCTCGGGACATCTTAGCCAAATGCACGTAGGACTGGCTGAAAGGTGGGCAAACACTTGGCTGCATCCAAAAGTGTATCTGAAAAAATGCCCCAGCCCCTCCCCCAAAACTCATTTTCCTTGGCCTTCCATTTCCAAAGCACGGGCAGAAATGACATCAGACAAGACAGTTCACGGGCCTTGGCCCAGCATTTGTCACACGACCGTTCATTCTCCAGTCACCTGGTTCTTTGTGAATGGTAGGTGAGAAGAGTCAAGCAGTCAATTTCCCCCAGCGCCACCCACCCCACAGCTTTCTCTTTGTTTGTTGCTTATCTCAAGTTACCCACAAAAGCCAAAAGAGTCAGGAATAATGAGGCCAAACAGGATCGAAGCAGCCTTACACTCACTAGGTAGTAAATAGACTAGGACTGTACAGCAGCTGCTCACGAAAGACCATTTCACCGAGTCCTTTTGTGGACAAGGGAAATCAGGATCATCTTCAGTAGCAGCCAGCATAATTCGTTTCTATCAACTAATAGAGAGTGAAATAATGCCCGTGTTAGTGTAAGAAGGAAAAAGGAAGCAAGTGGTTTTCTCAAGTATTACAATCTGTATGCAACTGCCCCTCATTCAGGTGATTCACGTTAAGGCTGTCTATGGCTGGCTGGCTCCCTTCCCAATCTGAAAAGTCACGCTTCATTCCCATGGCATTAGAGCCAAAATCTTTGGCTCTTGCTTACCCTCTTGTGACTAGATGAGCCACGGTCAAGTGAGCATCTCCTTCACGTACAAAACTAGTGTTTCAACTCCGTAGCTTTCAAGGAAGAGGGGGAAAAAAAGCCCTGACAAACCAAATCACATACCTCCTACACGCGGTGGTAGTGGCCCTAGGTCAGGAGCACCCGTAGGCAAAAATTTGGAAGCACGGGTGGCTGGCTGCGTTCCTGCAGGGGGGCGAGCGTGAGGAGGCCCTACCCTCCGGAATGGATTCGCAGGACCGGTTGGCCCTTGGGGTGGATGAGCCGAAGTTGTTGCTGCTTGGCCAGCACCTGGTTCTTTCCCCTCACAGGGAACTGCTGATGCACTTATGGTGCTGCTCTGTAACAAAATCACATAAATCCGACATCACTAACAAGAAAAAAATGCAAAACTCATACACAAGTAGTTAGGGACAGAATGCAAAGAAATCCATGATATACAGAGAAAGTGCTCCAGAGAAACATCAGATGGGTTTTAGCGATCACAACTGTGTGGTGAAAGAACAGAAAGCAGGTTTCGCCAACACAGCAATATTCTGGCTAAGGAGAATGCACAGACACAGGCCAGGAGAACCCCGATGTAGACTACCTAGCACGCTTATCCCGAGAAGGCAAAGAACAAGTGGGCAGCTTGCTCCACATGTGGCTGAGGAACAAACTGAGAAACTCAGGAAAGTAGATTCTCAAAACATTACGCCCACTGATTCCAATGTACATCCGAAGGGGGGAACCAAATGCCCTCTACACTGGTGTACTCCCTGAGAGGTGTTGACTCAGAAAAGAAACAGATTTCTAGAGAAAACAAATGACCAGGGGCATGTCTGTTCTGCAAAAAAAGGAGGGATCACAAAGCTCCCGCACACACACGGGTAAAATTACACTGTCAGGACTTACCTCCAGTTTGTCTTGGTTAGCTGCCTGGTTGGAGTCTCTCTCGGAAAATAGGTTTGGACCTACACATTATGAAAAAGAAAGAAAGAGAAAAAGGAAACCATGAACATCGTGGGTCTTAGCATTTTGTTCTCGGGACGTTTCTGGATCGCAAGGGACACTGTGATATCTCCCACATCCAGGTCGGTGCATAAGCCAGCTTGACACCTGCCTCCTTATCCATGGCCACAAGAGCACCCTGAGGCTGCTGGAACTCCTGCTATGCCAAATGCTCTACAGCCAAATGAAGTTGAGGTCTCTGCAGCTGGCACTTAGCAACCCACCTGCTGCAGCAGCATTGAGAAGCTGTCGAGAGAGTAGCACTCTCTTCTTCCTGCCATTCTGCTCCTGCTTCCTGATTCTTCCTTCAATGAATACTGGCCAACACGAGACCCCACTGGGCAATACGTGTTCCTGGACTCTATGATCGGGAACTGCTCAGCGTCTGAGGACATCCATTCACACATCCCTCCTGGGAATACAACTCTTTGACCCTTCCCTTGCTTTCTCGGCTAATCACTCACACTGCAGCTCACTTGGTGCTCGCACCAAAGTGCTAGTTCTCCGACCTCTCAGCATCCTCACTTGCTCAATCCTCTCCCGATTCACCAGACTCCACAATCCGTCAGTTCAGCCAGTTGCCCACAGCCTTGTCCTAGAAGTCATGTTCATTTTGTACTTGACTGACACCGTGCTAAGCCTAGATCAATCTGGGGCTCACACATCACTTTACCTACACCTGAGCCACTTGGACAGCCAGAAGAAATGGAAAACTAAGAGCCCTCAAACTCCCCGCCCTGGGAAAACACACTCACTCACTCACTCACTCACTCACTCACAACAGCCCACATCGATGACAACTGGAACCTGAACATTTCAACCTGATCATCTCCTTCAACATACTGCCAGCTTCGTAGTGCCTGGCCTTCCATCTGTTGACATGGAAGCAAGGTTCCTCCTCAACAACTGACAACATCCATCCTCCTGAAACGCACCTACACTCGCTATGTGGCCACTGAATGGTGAAGAGTGTGAGATGGCACATTTTGAATGCACAACGTGTCAGATGCTTCATATCCATTAAGTACACACTTCACCAACATGCTAATGGCCACCATGGGGAGCACTGGCTGCTGCTCTCTTTTCTAATCCCGCTTCCTGCTTCCAAACCAGGAAAACCAGCAGAGGCGGGCCCAAGGCCAGCGGACCCTGCAAACACACGGCAAACTCGGAACACACTCCTGGTTCCCACCATCACAACGGCCTCGATTTGGCTGTGGTTTGTGTGGAGTCGGGCAGAGGATGCAAGCTCTCTTGGCACTTCTTTTCTCTGTGTGACTCTGCTACCTCTCCCCTAAACAGCAGCTACTCTCTAAAACACAAACACAAGTATCCAGAAACCCAACACGCAGCCCACACACCCCTGCCGCCTCTTCCCTGTAGCCCTGCTTTTCAGGTAAAGAAAAATGAGCCTTACCGAATCCCCGATTTCCTAAACAAATATGCCATGGCTTGTCCAACGATACAGTGTGTGAACGTGCCCACTGCGATGCCATCACCTCTTACGCCATGCCATCGCAGCCATGGGCTCACTGATCCGAGGGTCCAAGATCACCTCTGACCCTCATGCTCACTCTCATAATGCTTGTCCGTTAAATCGTACAACCGACAACAACACAACAGAAACCCAATATGGCCACCGGATCTCCGCATGCTTCCCATGCCAATACACAGCCTTTCCCGAGGGAATCTCTTATCAATGTTTTCCTTGTCTTTCAAAAGTTCTTCCTCTTGTCCACTCACCACGGATACCCACATACCTAGATTGACCAACTTCAGACAGTGCCATGAGGCTGTTGAAGGAAATGAGTGACGGGAAAACAGTAGTTTGGCTCGGGACATCTTAGCCAAATGCACGTAGGACTGGCTGAAAGGTGGGCAAACACTTGGCTGCATCCAAAAGTGTATCTGAAAAAATGCCCCAGCCCCTCCCCCAAAACTCATTTTCCTTGGCCTTCCATTTCCAAAGCACGGGCAGAAATGACATCAGACAAGACAGTTCACGGGCCTTGGCCCAGCATTTGTCACACGACCGTTCATTCTCCAGTCACCTGGTTCTTTGTGAATGGTAGGTGAGAAGAGTCAAGCAGTCAATTTCCCCCAGCGCCACCCACCCCACAGCTTTCTCTTTGTTTGTTGCTTATCTCAAGTTACCCACAAAAGCCAAAAGAGTCAGGAATAATGAGGCCAAACAGGATCGAAGCAGCCTTACACTCACTAGGTAGTAAATAGACTAGGACTGTACAGCAGCTGCTCACGAAAGACCATTTCACCGAGTCCTTTTGTGGACAAGGGAAATCAGGATCATCTTCAGTAGCAGCCAGCATAATTCGTTTCTATCAACTAATAGAGAGTGAAATAATGCCCGTGTTAGTGTAAGAGGGAAAAAGGAAGCAAGTGGTTTTCTCAAGTATTACAATCTGTATGCAACTGCCCCTCATTCAGGTGATTCACGTTAAGGCTGTCTATGGCTGGCTGGCTCCCTTCCCAATCTGAAAAGTCACGCTTCATTCCCATGGCATTAGAGCCAAAATCTTTGGCTCTTGCTTACCCTCTTGTGACTAGATGAGCCACGGTCAAGTGAGCATCTCCTTCACGTACAAAACTAGTGTTTCAACTCCGTAGCTTTCAAGGAAGAGGGGGAAAAAAAGCCCTGACAAACCAAATCACATACCTCCTACACGCGGTGGTAGTGGCCCTAGGTCAGGAGCACCCGTAGGCAAAAATTTGGAAGCACGGGTGGCTGGCTGCGTTCCTGCAGGGGGGCGAGCGTGAGGAGGCCCTACCCTCCGGAATGGATTCGCAGGACCGGTTGGCCCTTGGGGTGGATGAGCCGAAGTTGTTGCTGCTTGGCCAGCACCTGGTTCTTTCCCCTCGCAGGGAACTGCTGATGCACTTATGGTGCTGCTCTGTAACAAAATCACATAAATCCGACATCACTAACAAGAAAAAATGCAAAACTCATACACAAATAGTTAGGGACAGAATGCAAAGAAATCCATGATATACAGAGAAAGTGCTCCAGAGAAACATCAGATGGGTTTTAGCGATCACAACTGTGTGGTGAAAGAACAGAAAGCAGGTTTCGCCAACACAGCAATATTCTGGCTAAGGAGAATGCACAGACACAGGCCAGGAGAACCCCGATGTAGACTACCTAGCACGCTTATCCCGAGAAGGCAAAGAACAAGTGGGCAGCTTGCTCCACATGTGGCTGAGGAACAAACTGAGAAACTCAGGAAAGTAGATTCTCAAAACATTACGCCCACTGATTCCAATGTACATCCGAAGGGGGGAACCAAATGCCCTCTACACTGGTGTACTCCCTGAGAGGTGTTGACTCAGAAAAGAAACAGATTTCTAGAGAAAACAAATGACCAGGGGCATGTCTGTTCTGCAAAAAAAGGAGGGATCACAAAGCTCCCGCACACACACGGGTAAAATTACACTGTCAGGACTTACCTCCAGTTTGTCTTGGTTAGCTGCCTGGTTGGAGTCTCTCTCGGAAAATAGGTTTGGACCTACACATTATGAAAAAGAAAGAAAGAGAAAAAGGAAACCATGAACATCGTGGGTCTTAGCATTTTGTTCTCGGGACGTTTCTGGATCGCAAGGGACACTGTGATATCTCCCACATCCAGGTCGGTGCATAAGCCAGCTTGACACCTGCCTCCTTATCCATGGCCACAAGAGCACCCTGAGGCTGCTGGAACTCCTGCTATGCCAAATGCTCTACAGCCAAATGAAGTTGAGGTCTCTGCAGCTGGCACTTAGCAACCCACCTGCTGCAGCAGCATTGAGAAGCTGTCGAGAGAGTAGCACTCTCTTCTTCCTGCCATTCTGCTCCTGCTTCCTGATTCTTCCTTCAATGAATACTGGCCAACACGAGACCCCACTGGGCAATACGTGTTCCTGGACTCTATGATCGGGAACTGCTCAGCGTCTGAGGACATCCATTCACACATCCCTCCTGGGAATACAACTCTTTGACCCTTCCCTTGCTTTCTCGGCTAATCACTCACACTGCAGCTCACTTGGTGCTCGCACCAAAGTGCTAGTTCTCCGACCTCTCAGCATCCTCACTTGCTCAATCCTCTCCCGATTCACCAGACTCCACAATCCGTCAGTTCAGCCAGTTGCCCACAGCCTTGTCCTAGAAGTCATGTTCATTTTGTACTTGACTGACACCGTGCTAAGCCTAGATCAATCTGGGGCTCACACATCACTTTACCTACACCTGAGCCACTTGGACAGCCAGAAGAAATGGAAAACTAAGAGCCCTCAAACTCCCCGCCCTGGGAAAACACACTCACTCACTCACTCACTCACTCACTCACTCACTCACAACAGCCCACATCGATGACAACTGGAACCTGAACATTTCAACCTGATCATCTCCTTCAACATACTGCCAGCTTCGTAGTGCCTGGCCTTCCATCTGTTGACATGGAAGCAAGGTTCCTCCTCAACAACTGACAACATCCATCCTCCTGAAACGCACCTACACTCGCTATGTGGCCACTGAATGGTGAAGAGTGTGAGATGGCACATTTTGAATGCACAACGTGTCAGATGCTTCATATCCATTAAGTACACACTTCACCAACATGCTAATGGCCACCATGGGGAGCATTGGCTGCTGCTCTCTTTTCTAATCCCGCTTCCTGCTTCCAAACCAGGAAAACCAGCAGAGGCGGGCCCAAGGCCAGCGGACCCTGCAAACACACGGCAAACTCGGAACACACTCCTGGTTCCCACCATCACAACGGCCTCGATTTGGCTGTGGTTTGTGTGGAGTCGGGCAGAGGATGCAAGCTCTCTTGGCACTTCTTTTCTCTGTGTGACTCTGCTACCTCTCCCCTAAACAGCAGCTACTCTCTAAAACACAAACAAACACAAGTATCCAGAAACCCAACACGCAGTCCACACACCCCTGCCGCCTCTTCCCTGTAGCCCTGCTTTTCAGGTAAAGAAAAATGAGCCTTACCGAATCCCCGATTTCCTAAACAAATATGCCATGGCTTGTCCAACGATACAGTGTGTGAACGTGCCCACTGCGATGCCATCACCTCTTACGCCATGCCATCGCAGCCATGGGCTCACTGATCCAAGGGTCCAAGATCACCTCTGACCCTCATGCTCACTCTCATAATGCTTGTCCGTTAAATCGTACAACCGACAACAACACAACAGAAACCCAATATGGCCACCGGATCTCCGCATGCTTCCCACGCCAATAGACAGCCTTTCCCGAGGGAATCTCTTATCAATGTTTTCCTTGTCTTTCAAAAGTTCTTCCTCTTGTCCACTCACCACGGATACCCACATACCTAGATTGACCAACTTCAGACAGTGCCATGAGGCTGTTGAAGGAAATGAGTGACGGGAAAACAGTAGTTTGGCTCGGGACATCTTAGCCAAATGCACGTAGGACTGGCTGAAAGGTGGGCAAACACTTGGCTGCATCCAAAAGTGTATCTGAAAAAATGCCCCAGCCCCTCTCCCAAAACTCATTTTCCTTGGCCTTCCATTTCCAAAGCACGGGCAGAAATGACATCAGACAAGACAGTTCACGGGCCTTGGCCCAGCATTTGTCACACGACCGTTCATTCTCCAGTCACCTGGTTCTTTGTGAATGGTAGGTGAGAAGAGTCAAGCAGTCAATTTCCCCCAGCGCCACCCACCCCACAGCTTTCTCTTTGTTTGTTGCTTATCTCAAGTTACCCACAAAAGCCAAAAGAGTCAGGAAGAATGAGGCCAAACAGGATCGAAGCAGCCTTACACTCACTAGGTAGTAAATAGACTAGGACTGTACAGCAGCTGCTCACGAAAGACCATTTCACCGAGTCTTTTTGTGGACAAGGGAAATCAGGATCATCTTCAGTAGCAGCCAGCATAATTGGTTTCTATCAACTAATAGAGAGTGAAATAATGCCCGTGTTAGTGTAAGAGGGAAAAAGGAAGCAAGTGGTTTTCTCAAGTATTACAATCTGTATGCAACTGCCCCTCATTCAGGTGATTCACGTTAAGGCTGTCTATGGCTGGCTGGCTCCCTTCCCAATCTGAAAAGTCACGCTTCATTCCCATGGCATTAGAGCCAAAATCTTTGGCTCTTGCTTACCCTCTTGTGACTAGATGAGCCACGGACAAGTGAGCATCTCCTTCACGTACAAAACTAGTGTTTCAACTCCGTAGCTTTCAAGGAAGAGGGGGAAAAAAAGCCCTGACAAACCAAATCACATACCTCCTACACGCGGTGGTAGTGGCCCTAGGTCAGGAGCACCCGTAGGCAAAAATTTGGAAGCACGGGTGGCTGGCTGCGTTCCTGCAGGGGGGCGAGCGTGAGGAGGCCCTACCCTCCGGAATGGATTCGCAGGACCGGTTGGCCCTTGGGGTGGATGAGCCGAAGTTGTTGCTGCTTGGCCAGCACCTGGTTCTTTCCCCTCGCAGGGAACTGCTGATGCACTTATGGTGCTGCTCTGTAACAAAATCACATAAATCCGACATCACTAACAAGAAAAAAATGCAAAACTCATACACAAGTAGTTAGGGACAGAATGCAAAGAAATCCATGATATACAGAGAAAGTGCTCCAGAGAAACATCAGATGGGTTTTAGCGATCACAACTGTGTGGTGAAAGAACAGAAAGCAGGTTTCGCCAACACAGCAATATTCTGGCTAAGGAGAATGCACAGACACAGGCCAGGAGAACCCCGATGTAGACTACCTAGCACGCTTATCCCGAGAAGGCAAAGAACAAGTGGGCAGCTTGCTCCACATGTGGCTGAGGAACAAACTGAGAAACTCAGGAAAGTAGATTCTCAAAACATTACGCCCACTGATTCCAATGTACATCCGAAGGGGGGAACCAAATGCCCTCTACACTGGTGTACTCCCTGAGAGGTGTTGACTCAGAAAAGAAACAGATTTCTAGAGAAAACAAATGACCAGGGGCATGTCTGTTCTGCAAAAAAAGGAGGGATCACAAAGCTCCCGCACACACACGGGTAAAATTACACTGTCAGGACTTACCTCCAGTTTGTCTTGGTTAGCTGCCTGGTTGGAGTCTCTCTCGGAAAATAGGTTTGGACCTACACATTATGAAAAAGAAAGAAAGAGAAAAAGGAAACCATGAACATCGTGGGTCTTAGCATTTTGTTCTCGGGACGTTTCTGGATCGCAAGGGACACTGTGATATCTCCCACATCCAGGTCGGTGCATAAGCCAGCTTGACACCTGCCTCCTTATCCATGGCCACAAGAGCACCCTGAGGCTGCTGGAACTCCTGCTATGCCAAATGCTCTACAGCCAAATGAAGTTGAAGTCTCTGCAGCTGGCACTTAGCAACCCACCTGCTGCAGCAGCATTGAGAAGCTGTCGAGAGAGTAGCACTCTCTTCTTCCTGCCATTCTGCTCCTGCTTCCTGATTCTTCCTTCAATGAATACTGGCCAACACGAGACCCCACTGGGCAATACGTGTTCCTGGACTCTATTATCGGGAACTGCTCAGCGTCTGAGGACATCCATTCACACATCCCTCCTGGGAATACAACTCTTTGACCCTTCCCTTGCTTTCTCGGCTAATCACTCACACTGCAGCTCACTTGGTGCTCGCACCAAAGTGCTAGTTCTCCGACCTCTCAGCATCCTCACTTGCTCAATCCTCTCCCGATTCACCAGACTCCACAATCCGTCAGTTCAGCCAGTTGCCCACAGCCTTGTCCTAGAAGTCATGTTCATTTTGTACCTGACTGACACCGTGCTAAGCCTAGATCAATCTGGGGCTCACACATCACTTTACCTACACCTGAGCCACTTGGACAGCCAGAAGAAATGGAAAACTAAGAGCCCTCAAACTCCCCGCCCTGGGAAAACACACTCACTCACTCACTCACTCACTCACTCACAACAGCCCACATCGATGACAACTGGAACCTGAACATTTCAACCTGATCATCTCCTTCAACATACTGCCAGCTTCGTAGTGCCTGGCCTTCCATCTGTTGACATGGAAGCAAGGTTCCTCCTCAACAACTGACAACATCCATCCTCCTGAAACGCACCTACACTCGCTATGTGGCCACTGAATGGTGAAGAGTGTGAGATGGCACATTTTGAATGCACAACGTGTCAGATGCTTCATATCCATTAAGTACACACTTCACCAACATGCTAATGGCCACCATGGGGAGCACTGGCTGCTGCTCTCTTTTCTAATCCCGCTTCCTGCTTCCAAACCAGGAAAACCAGCAGAGGCGGGCCCAAGGCCAGCGGACCCTGCAAACACACGGCAAACTCGGAACACACTCCTGGTTCCCACCATCACAACGGCCTCGATTTGGCTGTGGTTTGTGTGGAGTCGGGCAGAGGATGCAAGCTCTCTTGGCACTTCTTTTCTCTGTGTGACTCTGCTACCTCTCCCCTAAACAGCAGCTACTCTCTAAAACACAAACAAACACAAGTATCCAGAAACCCAACACGCAGCCCACACACCCCTGCCGCCTCTTCCCTGTAGTCCTGCTTTTCAGGTAAAGAAAAATGAGCCTTACCGAATCCCCAATTTCCTAAACAAATATGCCATGGCTTGTCCAACGATACAGTGTGTGAACGTGCCCACTGCGATGCCATCACCTCTTACGCCATGCCATCGCAGCCATGGGCTCACTGATCCAAGGGTCCAAGATCACCTCTGACCCTCATGCTCACTCTCATAATGCTTGTCCGTTAAATCGTACAACCGACAACAACACAACAGAAACCCAATATGGCCACCGGATCTCCGCATGCTTCCCACGCCAATAGACAGCCTTTCCCGAGGGAATCTCTTATCAATGTTTTCCTTGTCTTTCAAAAGTTCTTCCTCTTGTCCACTCACCACGGATACCCACATACCTAGATTGACCAACTTCAGACAGTGCCATGAGGCTGTTGAAGGAAATGAGTGACGGGAAAACAATAGTTTGGCTCGGGACATCTTAGCCAAATGCACGTAGGACTGGCTGAAAGGTGGGCAAACACTTGGCTGCATCCAAAAGTGTATCTGAAAAAATGCCCCAGCCCCTCTCCCAAAACTCATTTTCCTTGGCCTTCCATTTCCAAAGCACGGGCAGAAATGACATCAGACAAGACAGTTCACGGGCCTTGGCCCAGCATTTGTCACACGACCGTTCATGCTCCAGTCACCTGGTTCTTTGTGAATGGTAGGTGAGAAGAGTCAAGCAGTCAATTTCCCCCAGCGCCACCCACCCCACAGCTTTCTCTTTGTTGCTTATCTCAAGTTACCCACAAAAGCCAAAAGAGTCAGGAATAATGAGGCCAAACAGGATCGAAGCAGCCTTACACTCACTAGGTAGTAAATAGACTAGGACTGTACAGCAGCTGCTCACGAAAGACCATTTCACCGAGTCCTTTTGTGGACAAGGGAAATCAGGATCATCTTCAGTAGCAGCCAGCATAATTGGTTTCTATCAACTAATAGAGAGTGAAATAATGCCCGTGTTAGTGTAAGAGGGAAAAAGGAAGCAAGTGGTTTTCTCAAGTATTACAATCTGTATGCAACTGCCCCTCATTCAGGTGATTCACGTTAAGGCTGTCTATGGCTGGCTGGCTCCCTTCCCAATCTGAAAAGTCACGCTTCATTCCCATGGCATTAGAGCCAAAATCTTTGGCTCTTGCTTACCCTCTTGTGACTAGATGAGCCACGGTCAAGTGAGCATCTCCTTCACGTACAAAACTAGTGTTTCAACTCCGTAGCTTTCAAGGAAGAGGGGGAAAAAAAGCCCTGACAAACCAAATCACATACCTCCTACACGCGGTGGTAGTGGCCCTAGGTCAGGAGCACCCGTAGGCAAAAATTTGGAAGCACGGGTGGCTGGCTGCGTTCCTGCAGGGGGGCGAGCGTGAGGAGGCCCTACCCTCCGGAATGGATTCGCAGGACCGGTTGGCCCTTGGGGTGGATGAGCCGAAGTTGTTGCTGCTTGGCCAGCACCTGGTTCTTTCCCCTCGCAGGGAACTGCTGATGCACTTATGGTGCTGCTCTGTAACAAAATCACATAAATCCGACATCACTAACAAGAAAAAAATGCAAAACTCATACACAAGTAGTTAGGGACAGAATGCAAAGAAATCCATGATATACAGAGAAAGTGCTCCAGAGAAACATCAGATGGGTTTTAGCGATCACAACTGTGTGGTGAAAGAACAGAAAGCAGGTTTCGCCAACACAGCAATATTCTGGCTAAGGAGAATGCACAGACACAGGCCAGGAGAACCCCGATGTAGACTACCTAGTACGCTTATCCCGAGAAGGCAAAGAACAAGTGGGCAGCTTGCTCCACATGTGGCTGAGGAACAAACTGAGAAACTCAGGAAAGTAGATTCTCAAAACATTACGCCCACTGATTCCAATGTACATCCGAAGGGGGGAACCAAATGCCCTCTACACTGGTGTACTCCCTGAGAGGTGTTGACTCAGAAAAGAAACAGATTTCTAGAGAAAACAAATGACCAGGGGCATGTCTGTTCTGCAAAAAAAGGAGGGATCACAAAGCTCCCGCACACACACGGGTAAAATTACACTGTCAGGACTTACCTCCAGTTTGTCTTGGTTAGCTGCCTGGTTGGAGTCTCTCTCGGAAAATAGGTTTGGACCTACACATTATGAAAAAGAAAGAAAGAGAAAAAGGAAACCATGAACATCGTGGGTCTTAGCATTTTGTTCTCGGGACGTTTCTGGATCGCAAGGGACACTGTGATATCTCCCACATCCAGGTCGGTGCATAAGCCAGCTTGACACCTGCCTCCTTATCCATGGCCACAAGAGCACCCTGAGGCTGCTGGAACTCCTGCTATGCCAAATGCTCTACAGCCAAATGAAGTTGAGGTCTCTGCAGCTGGCACTTAGCAACCCACCTGCTGCAGCAGCATTGAGAAGCTGTCGAGAGAGTAGCACTCTCTTCTTCCTGCCATTCTGCTCCTGCTTCCTGATTCTTCCTTCAATGAATACTGGCCAACACGAGACCCCACTGGGCAATACGTGTTCCTGGACTCTATGATCGGGAACTGCTCAGCGTCTGAGGACATCCATTCACACATCCCTCCTGGGAATACAACTCTTTGACCCTTCCCTTGCTTTCTCGGCTACTCACTCACACTGCAGCTCACTTGGTGCTCGCACCAAAGTGCTAGTTCTCCGACCTCTCAGCGTCCTCACTTGCTCAATCCTCTCCCGATTCACCAGACTCCACAATCCGTCAGTTCAGCCAGTTGCCCACAGCCTTGTCCTAGAAGTCATGTTCATTTTGTACTTGACTGACACCGTGCTAAGCCTAGATCAATCTGGGGCTCACACATCACTTTACCTACACCTGAGCCACTTGGACAGCCAGAAGAAATGGAAAACTAAGAGCCCTCAAACTCCCCGCCCTGGGAAAACACACTCACTCACTCACTCACTCACTCACTCACAACAGCCCACATCGATGACAACTGGAACCTGAACATTTCAACCTGATCATCTCCTTCAACATACTGCCAGCTTCGTAGTGCCTGGCCTTCCATCTGTTGACATGGAAGCAAGGTTCCTCCTCAACAACTGACAACATCCATCCTCCTGAAACGCACCTACACTCGCTATGTGGCCACTGAATGGTGAAGAGTGTGAGATGGCACATTTTGAATGCACAACGTGTCAGATGCTTCATATCCATTAAGTACACACTTCACCAACATGCTAATGGCCACCATGGGGAGCACTGGCTGCTGCTCTCTTTTCTAATCCCGCTTCCTGCTTCCAAACCAGGAAAACCAGCAGAGGCGGGCCCAAGGCCAGCGGACCCTGCAAACACACGGCAAACTCGGAACACACTCCTGGTTCCCACCATCACAACGGCCTCGATTTGGCTGTGGTTTGTGTGGAGTCGGGCAGAGGATGCAAGCTCTCTTGGCACTTCTTTTCTCTGTGTCACTCTGCTACCTCTCCCCTAAACAGCAGCTACTCTCTAAAACACAAACAAACACAAGTATCCAGAAACCCAACACGCAGCCCACACACCCCTGCCGCCTCTTCCCTGTAGCCCTGCTTTTCAGGTAAAGAAAAATGAGCCTTACCGAATCCCCAATTTCCTAAACAAATATGCCATGGCTTGTCCAACGATACAGTGTGTGAACGTGCCCACTGCGATGCCATCACCTCTTACGCCATGCCATCGCAGCCATGGGCTCACTGATCCAAGGGTCCAAGATCACCTCTGACCCTCATGCTCACTCTCATAATGCTTGTCCGTTAAATCGTACAACCGACAACAACACAACAGAAACCCAATATGGCCACCGGATCTCCGCATGCTTCCCACGCCAATACACAGCCTTTCCCGAGGGAATCTCTTATCAATGTTTTCCTTGTCTTTCAAAAGTTCTTCCTCTTGTCCACTCACCACGGATACCCACATACCTAGATTGACCAACTTCAGACAGTGCCATGAGGCTGTTGAAGGAAATGAGTGACGGGAAAACAATAGTTTGGCTCGGGACATCTTAGCCAAATGCACGTAGGACTGGCTGAAAGGTGGGCAAACACTTGGCTGCATCCAAAAGTGTATCTGAAAAAATGCCCCAGCCCCTCCCCCAAAACTCATTTTCCTTGGCCTTCCATTTCCAAAGCACGGGCAGAAATGACATCAGACAAGACAGTTCACGGGCCTTGGCCCAGCATTTGTCACACGACCGTTCATGCTCCAGTCACCTGGTTCTTTGTGAATGGTAGGTGAGAAGAGTCAAGCAATTTCCCCCAGCGCCACCCACCCCACAGCTTTCTCTTTGTTGCTTATCTCAAGTTACCCACAAAAGCCAAAAGAGTCAGGAATAATGAGGCCAAACAGGATCGAAGCAGCCTTACACTCACTAGGTAGTAAATAGACTAGGACTGTACAGCAGCTGCTCACGAAAGACCATTTCACCGAGTCCTTTTGTGGACAAGGGAAATCAGGATCATCTTCAGTAGCAGCCAGCATAATTGGTTTCTATCAACTAATAGAGAGTGAAATAATGCCCGTGTTAGTGTAAGAGGGAAAAAGGAAGCAAGTGGTTTTCTCAAGTATTACAATCTGTATGCAACTGCCCCTCATTCAGGTGATTCACGTTAAGGCTGTCTATGGCTCCCTTCCCAATCTGAAAAGTCACGCTTCATTCCCATGGCATTAGAGCCAAAATCTTTGGCTCTTGCTTACCCTCTTGTGACTAGATGAGCCACGGTCAAGTGAGCATCTCCTTCACGTACAAAACTAGTGTTTCAACTCCGTAGCTTTCAAGGAAGAGGGGGAAAAAAAGCCCTGACAAACCAAATCACATACCTCCTACACGCGGTGGTAGTGGCCCTAGGTCAGGAGCACCCGTAGGCAAAAATTTGGAAGCACGGGTGGCTGGCTGCGTTCCTGCAGGGGGGCGAGCGTGAGGAGGCCCTACCCTCCGGAATGGATTCGCAGGACCGGTTGGCCCTTGGGGTGGATGAGCCGAAGTTGTTGCTGCTTGGCCAGCACCTGGTTCTTTCCCCTCGCAGGGAACTGCTGATGCACTTATGGTGCTGCTCTGTAACAAAATCACATAAATCCGACATCACTAACAAGAAAAAATGCAAAACTCATACACAAATAGTTAGGGACAGAATGCAAAGAAATCCATGATATACAGAGAAAGTGCTCCAGAGAAACATCAGATGGGTTTTAGCGATCACAACTGTGTGGTGAAAGAACAGAAAGCAGGTTTCGCCAACACAGCAATATTCTGGCTAAGGAAAATGCACAGACACAGGCCAGGAGAACCCCGATGTAGACTACCTAGCACGCTTATCCCGAGAAGGCAAAGAACAAGTGGGCAGCTTGCTCCACCTGTGGCTGAGGAACAAACTGAGAAACTCAGGAAAGTAGATTCTCAAAACATTACGCCCACTGATTCCAATGTACATCCGAAGGGGGGAACCAAATGCCCTCTACACTGGTGTACTCCCTGAGAGGTGTTGACTCAGAAAAGAAACAGATTTCTAGAGAAAACAAATGACCAGGGGCATGTCTGTTCTGCAAAAAAAGGAGGGATCACAAAGCTCCCGCACACACACGGGTAAAATTACACTGTCAGGACTTACCTCCAGTTTGTCTTGGTTAGCTGCCTGGTTGGAGTCTCTCTCGGAAAATAGGTTTGGACCTACACATTATGAAAAAGAAAGAAAGAGAAAAAGGAAACCATGAACATCGTGGGTCTTAGCATTTTGTTGTCGGGACGTTTCTGGATCGTAAGGGACACTGTGATATCTCCCACATCCAGGTCGGTGCATAAGCCAGCTTGACACCTGCCTCCTTATCCATGGCCACAAGAGCACCCTGAGGCTGCTGGAACTCCTGCTATGCCAAATGCTCTACAGCCAAATGAAGTTGAGGTCTCTGCAGCTGGCACTTAGCAACCCACCTGCTGCAGCAGCATTGAGAAGCTGTCGAGAGAGTAGCACTCTCTTCTTCCTGCCATTCTGCTCCTGCTTCCTGATTCTTCCTTCAATGAATACTGGCCAACACGAGACCCCACTGGGCAATACGTGTTCCTGGACTCTATGATCAGGAACTGCTCAGCGTCTGAGGACATCCATTCACACATCCCTCCTGGGAATACAACTCTTTGACCCTTCCCTTGCTTTCTCGGCTAATCACTCACACTGCAGCTCACTTGGTGCTCGCACCAAAGTGCTAGTTCTCCGACCTCTCAGCGTCCTCACTTGCTCAATCCTCTCCCGATTCACCAGACTCCACAATCCGTCAGTTCAGCCAGTTGCCCACAGCCTTGTCCTAGAAGTCATGTTCATTTTGTACTTGACTGACACCGTGCTAAGCCTAGATCAATCTGGGGCTCACACATCACTTTACCTACACCTGAGCCACTTGGACAGCCAGAAGAAATGGAAAACTAAGAGCCCTCAAACTCCCCGCCCTGGGAAAACACACTCACTCACTCACTCACTCACTCACTCACTCACAACAGCCCACATCGATGACAACTGGAACCTGAACATTTCAACCTGATCATCTCCTTCAACATACTGCCAGCTTCGTAGTGCCTGGCCTTCCATCTGTTGACATGGAAGCAAGGTTCCTCCTCAACAACTGACAACATCCATCCTCCTGAAACGCACCTACACTCGCTATGTGGCCACTGAATGGTGAAGAGTGTGAGATGGCACATTTTGAATGCACAACGTGTCAGATGCTTCATATCCATTAAGTACACACTTCACCAACATGCTAATGGCCACCATGGGGAGCATTGGCTGCTGCTCTCTTTTCTAATCCCGCTTCCTGCTTCCAAACCAGGAAAACCAGCAGAGGCGGGCCCAAGGCCAGCGGACCCTGCAAACACACGGCAAACTCGGAACACACTCCTGGTTCCCACCATCACAACGGCCTCGATTTGGCTGTGGTTTGTGTGGAGTCGGGCAGAGGATGCAAGCTCTCTTGGCACTTCTTTTCTCTGTGTGACTCTGCTACCTCTCCCCTAAACAGCAGCTACTCTCTAAAACACAAACAAACACAAGTATCCAGAAACCCAACACGCAGTCCACACACCCCTGCCGCCTCTTCCCTGTAGCCCTGCTTTTCAGGTAAAGAAAAATGAGCCTTACCGAATCCCCAATTTCCTAAACAAATATGCCATGGCTTGTCCAACGATACAGTGTGTGAACGTGCCCACTGCGATGCCATCACCTCTTACGCCATGCCATCGCAGCCATGGGCTCACTGATCCAAGGGTCCAAGATCACCTCTGACCCTCATGCTCACTCTCATAATGCTTGTCCGTTAAATCGTACAACCGACAACAACACAACAGAAACCCAATATGGCCACCGGATCTCCGCATGCTTCCCACGCCAATAGACAGCCTTTCCCGAGGGAATCTCTTATCAATGTTTTCCTTGTCTTTCAAAAGTTCTTCCTCTTGTCCACTCACCACGGATACCCACATACCTAGATTGACCAACTTCAGACAGTGCCATGAGGCTGTTGAAGGAAATGAGTGACGGGAAAACAGTAGTTTGGCTCGGGACATCTTAGCCAAATGCACGTAGGACTGGCTGAAAGGTGGGCAAACACTTGGCTGCATCCAAAAGTGTATCTGAAAAAATGCCCCAGCCCCTCCCCCAAAACTCATTTTCCTTGGCCTTCCATTTCCAAAGCACGGGCAGAAATGACATCAGACAAGACAGTTCACGGGCCTTGGCCCAGCATTTGTCACACGACCGTTCATTCTCCAGTCACCTGGTTCTTTGTGAATGGTAGGTGAGAAGAGTCAAGCAGTCAATTTCCCCCAGCGCCACCCACCCCACAGCTTTCTCTTTGTTTGTTGCTTATCTCAAGTTACCCACAAAAGCCAAAAGAGTCAGGAATAATGAGGCCAAACAGGATCGAAGCAGCCTTACACTCACTAGGTAGTAAATAGACTAGGACTGTACAGCAGCTGCTCACGAAAGACCATTTCACCGAGTCTTTTTGTGGACAAGGGAAATCAGGATCATCTTCAGTAGCAGCCAGCATAATTGGTTTCTATCAACTAATAGAGAGTGAAATAATGCCCGTGTTAGTGTAAGAGGGAAAAAGGAAGCAAGTGGTTTTCTCAAGTATTACAATCTGTATGCAACTGCCCCTCATTCAGGTGATTCACGTTAAGGCTGTCTATGGCTGGCTGGCTCCCTTCCCAATCTGAAAAGTCACGCTTCATTCCCATGGCATTAGAGCCAAAATCTTTGGCTCTTGCTTACCCTCTTGTGACTAGATGAGCCACGGACAAGTGAGCATCTCCTTCACGTACAAAACTAGTGTTTCAACTCCGTAGCTTTCAAGGAAGAGGGGGAAAAAAAGCCCTGACAAACCAAATCACATACCTCCTACACGCGGTGGTAGTGGCCCTAGGTCAGGAGCACCCGTAGGCAAAAATTTGGAAGCACGGGTGGCTGGCTGCGTTCCTGCAGGGGGGCGAGCGTGAGGAGGCCCTACCCTCCGGAATGGATTCGCAGGACCGGTTGGCCCTTGGGGTGGATGAGCCGAAGTTGTTGCTGCTTGGCCAGCACCTGGTTCTTTCCCCTCGCAGGGAACTGCTGATGCACTTATGGTGCTGCTCTGTAACAAAATCACATAAATCCGACATCACTAACAAGAAAAAAATGCAAAACTCATACACAAGTAGTTAGGGACAGAATGCAAAGAAATCCATGATATACAGAGAAAGTGCTCCAGAGAAACATCAGATGGGTTTTAGCGATCACAACTGTGTGGTGAAAGAACAGAAAGCAGGTTTCGCCAACACAGCAATATTCTGGCTAAGGAGAATGCACAGACACAGGCCAGGAGAACCCCGATGTAGACTACCTAGCACGCTTATCCCGAGAAGGCAAAGAACAAGTGGGCAGCTTGCTCCACATGTGGCTGAGGAACAAACTGAGAAACTCAGGAAAGTAGATTCTCAAAACATTACGCCCACTGATTCCAATGTACATCCGAAGGGGGGAACCAAATGCCCTCTACACTGGTGTACTCCCTGAGAGGTGTTGACTCAGAAAAGAAACAGATTTCTAGAGAAAACAAATGACCAGGGGCATGTCTGTTCTGCAAAAAAAGGAGGGATCACAAAGCTCCCGCACACACACGGGTAAAATTACACTGTCAGGACTTACCTCCAGTTTGTCTTGGTTAGCTGCCTGGTTGGAGTCTCTCTCGGAAAATAGGTTTGGACCTACACATTATGAAAAAGAAAGAAAGAGAAAAAGGAAACCATGAACATCGTGGGTCTTAGCATTTTGTTCTCGGGACGTTTCTGGATCGCAAGGGACACTGTGATATCTCCCACATCCAGGTCGGTGCATAAGCCAGCTTGACACCTGCCTCCTTATCCATGGCCACAAGAGCACCCTGAGGCTGCTGGAACTCCTGCTATGCCAAATGCTCTACAGCCAAATGAAGTTGAAGTCTCTGCAGCTGGCACTTAGCAACCCACCTGCTGCAGCAGCATTGAGAAGCTGTCGAGAGAGTAGCACTCTCTTCTTCCTGCCATTCTGCTCCTGCTTCCTGATTCTTCCTTCAATGAATACTGGCCAACACGAGACCCCACTGGGCAATACGTGTTCCTGGACTCTATGATCGGGAACTGCTCAGCGTCTGAGGACATCCATTCACACATCCCTCCTGGGAATACAACTCTTTGACCCTTCCCTTGCTTTCTCGGCTACTCACTCACACTGCAGCTCACTTGGTGCTCGCACCAAAGTGCTAGTTCTCCGACCTCTCAGCGTCCTCACTTGCTCAATCCTCTCCCGATTCACCAGACTCCACAATCCGTCAGTTCAGCCAGTTGCCCACAGCCTTGTCCTAGAAGTCATGTTCATTTTGTACCTGACTGACACCGTGCTAAGCCTAGATCAATCTGGGGCTCACACATCACTTTACCTACACCTGAGCCACTTGGACAGCCAGAAGAAATGGAAAACTAAGAGCCCTCAAACTCCCCGCCCTGGGAAAACACACTCACTCACTCACTCACTCACTCACTCACAACAGCCCACATCGATGACAACTGGAACCTGAACATTTCAACCTGATCATCTCCTTCAACATACTGCCAGCTTCGTAGTGCCTGGCCTTCCATCTGTTGACATGGAAGCAAGGTTCCTCCTCAACAACTGACAACATCCATCCTCCTGAAACGCACCTACACTCGCTATGTGGCCACTGAATGGTGAAGAGTGTGAGATGGCACATTTTGAATGCACAACGTGTCAGATGCTTCATATCCATTAAGTACACACTTCACCAACATGCTAATGGCCACCATGGGGAGCACTGGCTGCTGCTCTCTTTTCTAATCCCGCTTCCTGCTTCCAAACCAGGAAAACCAGCAGAGGCGGGCCCAAGGCCAGCGGACCCTGCAAACACACGGCAAACTCGGAACACACTCCTGGTTCCCACCATCACAACGGCCTCGATTTGGCTGTGGTTTGTGTGGAGTCGGGCAGAGGATGCAAGCTCTCTTGGCACTTCTTTTCTCTGTGTGACTCTGCTACCTCTCCCCTAAACAGCAGCTACTCTCTAAAACACAAACAAACACAAGTATCCAGAAACCCAACACGCAGCCCACACACCCCTGCCGCCTCTTCCCTGTAGTCCTGCTTTTCAGGTAAAGAAAAATGAGCCTTACCGAATCCCCAATTTCCTAAACAAATATGCCATGGCTTGTCCAACGATACAGTGTGTGAACGTGCCCACTGCGATGCCATCACCTCTTACGCCATGCCATCGCAGCCATGGGCTCACTGATCCAAGGGTCCAAGATCACCTCTGACCCTCATGCTCACTCTCATAATGCTTGTCCGTTAAATCGTACAACCGACAACAACACAACAGAAACCCAATATGGCCACCGGATCTCCGCATGCTTCCCACGCCAATAGACAGCCTTTCCCGAGGGAATCTCTTATCAATGTTTTCCTTGTCTTTCAAAAGTTCTTCCTCTTGTCCACTCACCACGGATACCCACATACCTAGATTGACCAACTTCAGACAGTGCCATGAGGCTGTTGAAGGAAATGAGTGACGGGAAAACAGTAGTTTGGCTCGGGACATCTTAGCCAAATGCACGTAGGACTGGCTGAAAGGTGGGCAAACACTTGGCTGCATCCAAAAGTGTATCTGAAAAAATGCCCCAGCCCCTCCCCCAAAACTCATTTTCCTTGGCCTTCCATTTCCAAAGCACGGGCAGAAATGACATCAGACAAGACAGTTCACGGGCCTTGGCCCAGCATTTGTCACACGACCGTTCATGCTCCAGTCAGCTGGTTCTTTGTGAATGGTAGGTGAGAAGAGTCAAGCAGTCAATTTCCCCCAGCGCCACCCACCCCACAGCTTTCTCTTTGTTGCTTATCTCAAGTTACCCACAAAAGCCAAAAGAGTCAGGAATAATGAGGCCAAACAGGATCGAAGCAGCCTTACACTCACTAGGTAGTAAATAGACTAGGACTGTACAGCAGCTGCTCACGAAAGACCATTTCACCGAGTCCTTTTGTGGACAAGGGAAATCAGGATCATCTTCAGTAGCAGCCAGCATAATTGGTTTCTATCAACTAATAGAGAGTGAAATAATGCCCGTGTTAGTGTAAGAGGGAAAAAGGAAGCAAGTGGTTTTCTCAAGTATTACAATCTGTATGCAACTGCCCCTCATTCAGGTGATTCACGTTAAGGCTGTCTATGGCTGGCTGGCTCCCTTCCCAATCTGAAAAGTCACGCTTCATTCCCATGGCATTAGAGCCAAAATCTTTGGCTCTTGCTTACCCTCTTGTGACTAGATGAGCCACGGTCAAGTGAGCATCTCCTTCACGTACAAAACTAGTGTTTCAACTCCGTAGCTTTCAAGGAAGAGGGGGAAAAAAAGCCCTGACAAACCAAATCACATACCTCCTACACGCGGTGGTAGTGGCCCTAGGTCAGGAGCACCCGTAGGCAAAAATTTGGAAGCACGGGTGGCTGGCTGCGTTCCTGCAGGGGGGCGAGCGTGAGGAGGCCCTACCCTCCGGAATGGATTCGCAGGACCGGTTGGCCCTTGGGGTGGATGAGCCGAAGTTGTTGCTGCTTGGCCAGCACCTGGTTCTTTCCCCTCGCAGGGAACTGCTGATGCACTTATGGTGCTGCTCTGTAACAAAATCACATAAATCCGACATCACTAACAAGAAAAAAATGCAAAACTCATACACAAATAGTTAGGGACAGAATGCAAAGAAATCCATGATATACAGAGAAAGTGCTCCAGAGAAACATCAGATGGGTTTTAGCGATCACAACTGTGTGGTGAAAGAACAGAAAGCAGGTTTCGCCAACACAGCAATATTCTGGCTAAGGAGAATGCACAGACACAGGCCAGGAGAACCCCGATGTAGACTACCTAGCACGCTTATCCCGAGAAGGCAAAGAACAAGTGGGCAGCTTGCTCCACATGTGGCTGAGGAACAAACTGAGAAACTCAGGAAAGTAGATTCTCAAAACATTACGCCCACTGATTCCAATGTACATCCGAAGGGGGGAACCAAATGCCCTCTACACTGGTGTACTCCCTGAGAGGTGTTGACTCAGAAAAGAAACAGATTTCTAGAGAAAACAAATGACCAGGGGCATGTCTGTTCTGCAAAAAAAGGAGGGATCACAAAGCTCCCGCACACACACGGGTAAAATTACACTGTCAGGACTTACCTCCAGTTTGTCTTGGTTAGCTGCCTGGTTGGAGTCTCTCTCGGAAAATAGGTTTGGACCTACACATTATGAAAAAGAAAGAAAGAGAAAAAGGAAACCATGAACATCGTGGGTCTTAGCATTTTGTTCTCGGGACGTTTCTGGATCGCAAGGGACACTGTGATATCTCCCACATCCAGGTCGGTGCATAAGCCAGCTTGACACCTGCCTCCTTATCCATGGCCACAAGAGCACCCTGAGGCTGCTGGAACTCCTGCTATGCCAAATGCTCTACAGCCAAATGAAGTTGAAGTCTCTGCAGCTGGCACTTAGCAACCCACCTGCTGCAGCAGCATTGAGAAGCTGTCGAGAGAGTAGCACTCTCTTCTTCCTGCCATTCTGCTCCTGCTTCCTGATTCTTCCTTCAATGAATATTGGCCAACACGAGACCCCACTGGGCAATACGTGTTCCTGGACTCTATGATCGGGAACTGCTCAGCGTCTGAGGACATCCATTCACACATCCCTCCTGGGAATACAACTCTTTGACCCTTCCCTTGCTTTCTCGGCTAATCACTCACACTGCAGCTCACTTGGTGCTCGCACCAAAGTGCTAGTTCTCCGACCTCTCAGCATCCTCACTTGCTCAATCCTCTCCCGATTCACCAGACTCCACAATCCGTCAGTTTAGCCAGTTGCCCACAGCCTTGTCCTAGAAGTCATGTTCATTTTGTACCTGACTGACACCGTGCTAAGCCTAGATCAATCTGGGGCTCACACATCACTTTACCTACACCTGAGCCACTTGGACAGCCAGAAGAAATGGAAAACTAAGAGCCCTCAAACTCCCCGCCCTGGGAAAACACACTCACTCACTCACTCACTCACTCACTCACAACAGCCCACATCGATGACAACTGGAACCTGAACATTTCAACCTGATCATCTCCTTCAACATACTGCCAGCTTCGTAGTGCCTGGCCTTCCATCTGTTGACATGGAAGCAAGGTTCCTCCTCAACAACTGACAACATCCATCCTCCTGAAACGCACCTACACTCGCTATGTGGCCACTGAATGGTGAAGAGTGTGAGATGGCACATTTTGAATGCACAACGTGTCAGATGCTTCATATCCATTAAGTACACACTTCACCAACATGCTAATGGCCACCATGGGGAGCACTGGCTGCTGCTCTCTTTTCTAATCCCGCTTCCTGCTTCCAAACCAGGAAAACCAGCAGAGGCGGGCCCAAGGCCAGCGGACCCTGCAAACACACGGCAAACTCGGAACACACTCCTGGTTCCCACCATCACAACGGCCTCGATTTGGCTGTGGTTTGTGTGGAGTCGGGCAGAGGATGCAAGCTCTCTTGGCACTTCTTTTCTCTGTGTGACTCTGCTACCTCTCCCCTAAACAGCAGCTACTCTCTAAAACACAAACAAACACAAGTATCCAGAAACCCAACACGCAGCCCACACACCCCTGCCGCCTCTTCCCTGTAGTCCTGCTTTTCAGGTAAAGAAAAATGAGCCTTACCGAATCCCCAATTTCCTAAACAAATATGCCATGGCTTGTCCAACGATACAGTGTGTGAACGTGCCCACTGCGATGCCATCACCTCTTACGCCATGCCATCGCAGCCATGGGCTCACTGATCCAAGGGTCCAAGATCACCTCTGACCCTCATGCTCACTCTCATAATGCTTGTCCGTTAAATCGTACAACCGACAACAACACAACAGAAACCCAATATGGCCACCGGATCTCCGCATGCTTCCCACGCCAATAGACAGCCTTTCCCGAGGGAATCTCTTATCAATGTTTTCCTTGTCTTTCAAAAGTTCTTCCTCTTGTCCACTCACCACGGATACCCACATACCTAGATTGACCAACTTCAGACAGTGCCATGAGGCTGTTGAAGGAAATGAGTGACGGGAAAACAATAGTTTGGCTCGGGACATCTTAGCCAAATGCACGTAGGACTGGCTGAAAGGTGGGCAAACACTTGGCTGCATCCAAAAGTGTATCTGAAAAAATGCCCCAGCCCCTCCCCCAAAACTCATTTTCCTTGGCCTTCCATTTCCAAAGCACGGGCAGAAATGACATCAGACAAGACAGTTCACGGGCCTTGGCCCAGCATTTGTCACACGACCGTTCATGCTCCAGTCAGCTGGTTCTTTGTGAATGGTAGGTGAGAAGAGTCAAGCAGTCAATTTCCCCCAGCGCCACCCACCCCACAGCTTTCTCTTTGTTGCTTATCTCAAGTTACCCACAAAAGCCAAAAGAGTCAGGAATAATGAGGCCAAACAGGATCGAAGCAGCCTTACACTCACTAGGTAGTAAATAGACTAGGACTGTACAGCAGCTGCTCACGAAAGACCATTTCACCGAGTCCTTTTGTGGACAAGGGAAATCAGGATCATCTTCAGTAGCAGCCAGCATAATTGGTTTCTATCAACTAATAGAGAGTGAAATAATGCCCGTGTTAGTGTAAGAGGGAAAAAGGAAGCAAGTGGTTTTCTCAAGTATTACAATCTGTATGCAACTGCCCCTCATTCAGGTGATTCACGTTAAGGCTGTCTATGGCTGGCTGGCTCCCTTCCCAATCTGAAAAGTCACGCTTCATTCCCATGGCATTAGAGCCAAAATCTTTGGCTCTTGCTTACCCTCTTGTGACTAGATGAGCCACGGACAAGTGAGCATCTCCTTCACGTACAAAACTAGTGTTTCAACTCCGTAGCTTTCAAGGAAGAGGGGGAAAAAAAGCCCTGACAAACCAAATCACATACCTCCTACACGCGGTGGTAGTGGCCCTAGGTCAGGAGCACCCGTAGGCAAAAATTTGGAAGCACGGGTGGCTGGCTGCGTTCCTGCAGGGGGGCGAGCGTGAGGAGGCCCTACCCTCCGGAATGGATTCGCAGGACCGGTTGGCCCTTGGGGTGGATGAGCCGAAGTTGTTGCTGCTTGGCCAGCACCTGGTTCTTTCCCCTCGCAGGGAACTGCTGATGCACTTATGGTGCTGCTCTGTAACAAAATCACATAAATCCGACATCACTAACAAGAAAAAAATGCAAAACTCATACACAAGTAGTTAGGGACAGAATGCAAAGAAATCCATGATATACAGAGAAAGTGCTCCAGAGAAACATCAGATGGGTTTTAGCGATCACAACTGTGTGGTGAAAGAACAGAAAGCAGGTTTCGCCAACACAGCAATATTCTGGCTAAGGAGAATGCACAGACACAGGCCAGGAGAACCCCGATGTAGACTACCTAGCACGCTTATCCCGAGAAGGCAAAGAACAAGTGGGCAGCTTGCTCCACATGTGGCTGAGGAACAAACTGAGAAACTCAGGAAAGTAGATTCTCAAAACATTACGCCCACTGATTCCAATGTACATCCGAAGGGGGGAACCAAATGCCCTCTACACTGGTGTACTCCCTGAGAGGTGTTGACTCAGAAAAGAAACAGATTTCTAGAGAAAACAAATGACCAGGGGCATGTCTGTTCTGCAAAAAAAGGAGGGATCACAAAGCTCCCGCACACACACGGGTAAAATTACACTGTCAGGACTTACCTCCAGTTTGTCTTGGTTAGCTGCCTGGTTGGAGTCTCTCTCGGAAAATAGGTTTGGACCTACACATTATGAAAAAGAAAGAAAGAGAAAAAGGAAACCATGAACATCGTGGGTCTTAGCATTTTGTTCTCGGGACGTTTCTGGATCGCAAGGGACACTGTGATATCTCCCACATCCAGGTCGGTGCATAAGCCAGCTTGACACCTGCCTCCTTATCCATGGCCACAAGAGCACCCTGAGGCTGCTGGAACTCCTGCTATGCCAAATGCTCTACAGCCAAATGAAGTTGAAGTCTCTGCAGCTGGCACTTAGCAACCCACCTGCTGCAGCAGCATTGAGAAGCTGTCGAGAGAGTAGCACTCTCTTCTTCCTGCCATTCTGCTCCTGCTTCCTGATTCTTCCTTCAATGAATATTGGCCAACACGAGACCCCACTGGGCAATACGTGTTCCTGGACTCTATGATCGGGAACTGCTCAGCGTCTGAGGACATCCATTCACACATCCCTCCTGGGAATACAACTCTTTGACCCTTCCCTTGCTTTCTCGGCTAATCACTCACACTGCAGCTCACTTGGTGCTCGCACCAAAGTGCTAGTTCTCCGACCTCTCAGCATCCTCACTTGCTCAATCCTCTCCCGATTCACCAGACTCCACAATCCGTCAGTTTAGCCAGTTGCCCACAGCCTTGTCCTAGAAGTCATGTTCATTTTGTACCTGACTGACACCGTGCTAAGCCTAGATCAATCTGGGGCTCACACATCACTTTACCTACACCTGAGCCACTTGGACAGCCAGAAGAAATGGAAAACTAAGAGCCCTCAAACTCCCCGCCCTGGGAAAACACACTCACTCACTCACTCACTCACTCACTCACAACAGCCCACATCGATGACAACTGGAACCTGAACATTTCAACCTGATCATCTCCTTCAACATACTGCCAGCTTCGTAGTGCCTGGCCTTCCATCTGTTGACATGGAAGCAAGGTTCCTCCTCAACAACTGACAACATCCATCCTCCTGAAACGCACCTACACTCGCTATGTGGCCACTGAATGGTGAAGAGTGTGAGATGGCACATTTTGAATGCACAACGTGTCAGATGCTTCATATCCATTAAGTACACACTTCACCAACATGCTAATGGCCACCATGGGGAGCACTGGCTGCTGCTCTCTTTTCTAATCCCGCTTCCTGCTTCCAAACCAGGAAAACCAGCAGAGGCGGGCCCAAGGCCAGCGGACCCTGCAAACACACGGCAAACTCGGAACACACTCCTGGTTCCCACCATCACAACGGCCTCGATTTGGCTGTGGTTTGTGTGGAGTCGGGCAGAGGATGCAAGCTCTCTTGGCACTTCTTTTCTCTGTGTGACTCTGCTACCTCTCCCCTAAACAGCAGCTACTCTCTAAAACACAAACAAACACAAGTATCCAGAAACCCAACACGCAGCCCACACACCCCTGCCGCCTCTTCCCTGTAGTCCTGCTTTTCAGGTAAAGAAAAATGAGCCTTACCGAATCCCCAATTTCCTAAACAAATATGCCATGGCTTGTCCAACGATACAGTGTGTGAACGTGCCCACTGCGATGCCATCACCTCTTACGCCATGCCATCGCAGCCATGGGCTCACTGATCCAAGGGTCCAAGATCACCTCTGACCCTCATGCTCACTCTCATAATGCTTGTCCGTTAAATCGTACAACCGACAACAACACAACAGAAACCCAATATGGCCACCGGATCTCCGCATGCTTCCCACGCCAATAGACAGCCTTTCCCGAGGGAATCTCTTATCAATGTTTTCCTTGTCTTTCAAAAGTTCTTCCTCTTGTCCACTCACCACGGATACCCACATACCTAGATTGACCAACTTCAGACAGTGCCATGAGGCTGTTGAAGGAAATGAGTGACGGGAAAACAATAGTTTGGCTCGGGACATCTTAGCCAAATGCACGTAGGACTGGCTGAAAGGTGGGCAAACACTTGGCTGCATCCAAAAGTGTATCTGAAAAAATGCCCCAGCCCCTCCCCCAAAACTCATTTTCCTTGGCCTTCCATTTCCAAAGCACGGGCAGAAATGACATCAGACAAGACAGTTCACGGGCCTTGGCCCAGCATTTGTCACACGACCGTTCATGCTCCAGTCAGCTGGTTCTTTGTGAATGGTAGGTGAGAAGAGTCAAGCAGTCAATTTCCCCCAGCGCCACCCACCCCACAGCTTTCTCTTTGTTGCTTATCTCAAGTTACCCACAAAAGCCAAAAGAGTCAGGAATAATGAGGCCAAACAGGATCGAAGCAGCCTTACACTCACTAGGTAGTAAATAGACTAGGACTGTACAGCAGCTGCTCACGAAAGACCATTTCACCGAGTCCTTTTGTGGACAAGGGAAATCAGGATCATCTTCAGTAGCAGCCAGCATAATTGGTTTCTATCAACTAATAGAGAGTGAAATAATGCCCGTGTTAGTGTAAGAGGGAAAAAGGAAGCAAGTGGTTTTCTCAAGTATTACAATCTGTATGCAACTGCCCCTCATTCAGGTGATTCACGTTAAGGCTGTCTATGGCTGGCTGGCTCCCTTCCCAATCTGAAAAGTCACGCTTCATTCCCATGGCATTAGAGCCAAAATCTTTGGCTCTTGCTTACCCTCTTGTGACTAGATGAGCCACGGTCAAGTGAGCATCTCCTTCACGTACAAAACTAGTGTTTCAACTCCGTAGCTTTCAAGGAAGAGGGGGAAAAAAAGCCCTGACAAACCAAATCACATACCTCCTACACGCGGTGGTAGTGGCCCTAGGTCAGGAGCACCCGTAGGCAAAAATTTGGAAGCACGGGTGGCTGGCTGCGTTCCTGCAGGGGGGCGAGCGTGAGGAGGCCCTACCCTCCGGAATGGATTCGCAGGACCGGTTGGCCCTTGGGGTGGATGAGCCGAAGTTGTTGCTGCTTGGCCAGCACCTGGTTCTTTCCCCTCGCAGGGAACTGCTGATGCACTTATGGTGCTGCTCTGTAACAAAATCACATAAATCCGACATCACTAACAAGAAAAAAATGCAAAACTCATACACAAGTAGTTAGGGACAGAATGCAAAGAAATCCATGATATACAGAGAAAGTGCTCCAGAGAAACATCAGATGGGTTTTAGCGATCACAACTGTGTGGTGAAAGAACAGAAAGCAGGTTTCGCCAACACAGCAATATTCTGGCTAAGGAGAATGCACAGACACAGGCCAGGAGAACCCCGATGTAGACTACCTAGCACGCTTATCCCGAGAAGGCAAAGAACAAGTGGGCAGCTTGCTCCACATGTGGCTGAGGAACAAACTGAGAAACTCAGGAAAGTAGATTCTCAAAACATTACGCCCACTGATTCCAATGTACATCCGAAGGGGGGAACCAAATGCCCTCTACACTGGTGTACTCCCTGAGAGGTGTTGACTCAGAAAAGAAACAGATTTCTAGAGAAAACAAATGACCAGGGGCATGTCTGTTCTGCAAAAAAAGGAGGGATCACAAAGCTCCCGCACACACACGGGTAAAATTACACTGTCAGGACTTACCTCCAGTTTGTCTTGGTTAGCTGCCTGGTTGGAGTCTCTCTCGGAAAATAGGTTTGGACCTACACATTATGAAAAAGAAAGAAAGAGAAAAAGGAAACCATGAACATCGTGGGTCTTAGCATTTTGTTCTCGGGACGTTTCTGGATCGCAAGGGACACTGTGATATCTCCCACATCCAGGTCGGTGCATAAGCCAGCTTGACACCTGCCTCCTTATCCATGGCCACAAGAGCACCCTGAGGCTGCTGGAACTCCTGCTATGCCAAATGCTCTACAGCCAAATGAAGTTGAAGTCTCTGCAGCTGGCACTTAGCAACCCACCTGCTGCAGCAGCATTGAGAAGCTGTCGAGAGAGTAGCACTCTCTTCTTCCTGCCATTCTGCTCCTGCTTCCTGATTCTTCCTTCAATGAATACTGGCCAACACGAGACCCCACTGGGCAATACGTGTTCCTGGACTCTATGATCGGGAACTGCTCAGCGTCTGAGGACATCCATTCACACATCCCTCCTGGGAATACAACTCTTTGACCCTTCCCTTGCTTTCTCGGCTAATCACTCACACTGCAGCTCACTTGGTGCTCGCACCAAAGTCCTAGTTCTCCGACCTCTCAGCGTCCTCACTTGCTCAATCCTCTCCCGATTCACCAGACTCCACAATCCGTCAGTTCAGCCAGTTGCCCACAGCCTTGTCCTAGAAGTCATGTTCATTTTGTACTTGACTGACACCGTGCTAAGCCTAGATCAATCTGGGGCTCACACATCACTTTACCTACACCTGAGCCACTTGGACAGCCAGAAGAAATGGAAAACTAAGAGCCCTCAAACTCCCCGCCCTGGGAAAACACACTCACTCACTCACTCACTCACTCACTCACTCACAACAGCCCACATCGATGACAACTGGAACCTGAACATTTCAACCTGATCATCTCCTTCAACATACTGCCAGCTTCGTAGTGCCTGGCCTTCCATCTGTTGACATGGAAGCAAGGTTCCTCCTCAACAACTGACAACATCCATCCTCCTGAAACGCACCTACACTCGCTATGTGGCCACTGAATGGTGAAGAGTGTGAGATGGCACATTTTGAATGCACAACGTGTCAGATGCTTCATATCCATTAAGTACACACTTCACCAACATGCTAATGGCCACCATGGGGAGCACTGGCTGCTGCTCTCTTTTCTAATCCCGCTTCCTGCTTCCAAACCAGGAAAACCAGCAGAGGCGGGCCCAAGGCCAGCGGACCCTGCAAACACACGGCAAACTCGGAACACACTCCTGGTTCCCACCATCACAACGGCCTCGATTTGGCTGTGGTTTGTGTGGAGTCGGGCAGAGGATGCAAGCTCTCTTGGCACTTCTTTTCTCTGTGTGACTCTGCTACCTCTCCCCTAAACAGCAGCTACTCTCTAAAACACAAACAAACACAAGAATCGAGAAACCCAACACGCAGCCCACACACCCCTGCCGCCTCTTCCCTGTAGCCCTGCTTTTCAGGTAAAGAAAAATGAGCCTTACCGAATCCCCGATTTCCTAAACAAATATGCCATGGCTTGTCCAACGATACAGTGTGTGAACGTGCCCACTGCGATGCCATCACCTCTTACGCCATGCCATCGCAGCCATGGGCTCACTGATCCAAGGGTCCAAGATCACCTCTGACCCTCATGCTCACTCTCATAATGCTTGTCCGTTAAATCGTACAACCGACAACAACACAACAGAAACCCAATATGGCCACCGGATCTCCGCATGCTTCCCACGCCAATAGACAGCCTTTCCCGAGGGAATCTCTTATCAATGTTTTCCTTGTCTTTCAAAAGTTCTTCCTCTTGTCCACTCACCACGGATACCCACATACCTAGATTGACCAACTTCAGACAGTGCCATGAGGCTGTTGAAGGAAATGAGTGACGGGAAAACAGTAGTTTGGCTCGGGACATCTTAGCCAAATGCACGTAGGACTGGCTGAAAGGTGGGCAAACACTTGGCTGCATCCAAAAGTGTATCTGAAAAAATGCCCCAGCCCCTCCCCCAAAACTCATTTTCCTTGGCCTTCCATTTCCAAAGCACGGGCAGAAATGACATCAGACAAGACAGTTCACGGGCCTTGGCCCAGCATTTGTCACACGACCGTTCATTCTCCAGTCACCTGGTTCTTTGTGAATGGTAGGTGAGAAGAGTCAAGCAGTCAATTTCCCCCAGCGCCACCCACCCCACAGCTTTCTCTTTGTTTGTTGCTTATCTCAAGTTACCCACAAAAGCCAAAAGAGTCAGGAATAATGAGGCCAAACAGGATCGAAGCAGCCTTACACTCACTAGGTAGTAAATAGACTAGGACTGTACAGCAGCTGCTCACGAAAGACCATTTCACCGAGTCCTTTTGTGGACAAGGGAAATCAGGATCATCTTCAGTAGCAGCCAGCATAATTGGTTTCTATCAACTAATAGAGAGTGAAATAATGCCCGTGTTAGTGTAAGAGGGAAAAGGGAAGCAAGTGGTTTTCTCAAGTATTACAATCTGTATGCAACTGCCCCTCATTCAGGTGATTCACGTTAAGGCTGTCTATGGCTGGCTGGCTCCCTTCCCAATCTGAAAAGTCACGCTTCATTCCCACGGCATTAGAGCCAAAATCTTTGGCTCTTGCTTACCCTCTTGTGACTAGATGAGCCACGGTCAAGTGAGCATCTCCTTCACGTACAAAACTAGTGTTTCAACTCCGTAGCTTTCAAGGAAGAAGGGGAAAAAAAGCCCTGACAAACCAAATCACATACCTCCTACACGCCGTGGTAGTGGCCCTAGGTCAGGAGCACCCGTAGGCAAAAATTTGGAAGCACGGGTGGCTGGCTGCGTTCCTGCAGGGGGGCGAGCGTGAGGAGGCCCTACCCTCCGGAATGGATTCGCAGGACCGGTTGGCCCTTGGGGTGGATGAGCCGAAGTTGTTGCTGCTTGGCCAGCACCTGGTTCTTTCCCCTCGCAGGGAACTGCTGATGCACTTATGGTGCTGCTCTGTAACAAAATCACATAAATCTGACATCACTAACAAGAAAAAATGCAAAACTCATACACAAATAGTTAGGGACAGAATGCAAAGAAATCCATGATATACAGAGAAAGTGCTCCAGAGAAACATCAGATGGGTTTTAGCGATCACAACTGTGTGGTGAAAGAACAGAAAGCAGGTTTCGCCAACACAGCAATATTCTGGCTAAGGAAAATGCACAGACACAGGCCAGGAGAACCCCGATGTAGACTACCTAGCACGCTTATCCCGAGAAGGCAAAGAACAAGTGGGCAGCTTGCTCCACATGTGGCTGAGGAACAAACTGAGAAACTCAGGAAAGTAGATTCTCAAAACATTACGCCCACTGATTCCAATGTACATCCGAAGGGGGGAACCAAATGCCCTCTACACTGGTGTACTCCCTGAGAGGTGTTGACTCAGAAAAGAAACAGATTTCTAGAGAAAACAAATGACCAGGGGCATGTCTGTTCTGCTAAAAAAGGAGGGATCACAAAGCTCCCGCACACACACGGGTAAAATTACACTGTCAGGACTTACCTCCAGTTTGTCTTGGTTAGCTGCCTGGTTGGAGTCTCTCTCGGAAAATAGGTTTGGACCTACACATTATGAAAAAGAAAGAAAGAGAAAAAGGAAACCATGAACATCGTGGGTCTTAGCATTTTGTTCTCGGGACGTTTCTGGATCGCAAGGGACACTGTGATATCTCCCACATCCAGGTCGGTGCATAAGCCAGCTTGACACCTGCCTCCTTATCCATGGCCACAAGAGCACCCTGAGGATGCTGGAACTCCTGCTATGCCAAATGCTCTACAGCCAAATGAAGTTGAGGTCACTGCAGCTGGCACTTAGCAACCCACCTGCTGCAGCAGCATTGAGAAGCTGTCGAGAGAGTAGCACTCTCTTCTTCCTGCCATTCTGCTCCTGCTTCCTGATTCTTCCTTCAATGAATACTGGCCAACACGAGACCCCACTGGGCAATACGTGTTCCTGGACTCTATGATCGGGAACTGCTCAGCGTCTGAGGACATCCATTCACACATCCCTCCTGGGAATACAACTCTTTGACCCTTCCCTTGCTTTCTCGGCTAATCACTCACACTGCAGCTCACTTGGTGCTCGCACCAAAGTGCTAGTTCTCCGACCTCTCAGCGTCCTCACTTGCTCAATCCTCTCCCGATTCACCAGACTCCACAATCCATCAGTTCAGCCAGTTGCCCACAGCCTTGTCCTAGAAGTCATGTTCATTTTGTACTTGACTGACACCGTGCTAAGCCTAGATCAATCTGGGGCTCACACATCACTTTACCTACACCTGAGCCACTTGGACAGCCAGAAGAAATGGAAAACTAAGAGCCCTCAAACTCCCCGCCCTGGGAAAACACACTCACTCACTCACTCACTCACTCACTCACTCACAACAGCCCACATCGATGACAACTGGAACCTGAACATTTCAACCTGATCATCTCCTTCAACATACTGCCAGCTTCGTAGTGCCTGGCCTTCCATCTGTTGACATGGAAGCAAGGTTCCTCCTCAACAACTGACAACATCCATCCTCCTGAAACGCACCTACACTCGCTATGTGGCCACTGAATGGTGAAGAGTGTGAGATGGCACATTTTGAATGCACAACGTGTCAGATGCTTCATATCCATTAAGTACACACTTCACCAACATGCTAATGGCCACCATGGGGAGCACTGGCTGCTGCTCTCTTTTCTAATCCCGCTTCCTGCTTCCAAACCAGGAAAACCAGCAGAGGCGGGCCCAAGGCCAGCGGACCCTGCAAACACACGGCAAACTCGGAACACACTCCTGGTTCCCACCATCACAACGGCCTCGATTTGGCTGTGGTTTGTGTGGAGTCGGGCAGAGGATGCAAGCTCTCTTGGCACTTCTTTTCTCTGTGTGACTCTGCTACCTCTCCCCTAAACAGCAGCTACTCTCTAAAACACAAATAAACACAAGAATCGAGAAACCCAACACGCAGCCCACACACCCCTGCCGCCTCTTCCCTGTAGCCCTGCTTTTCAGGTAAAGAAAAATGAGCCTTACCGAATCCCCGATTTCCTAAACAAATATGCCATGGCTTGTCCAACGATACAGTGTGTGAACGTGCCCACTGCGATGCCATCACCTCTTACGCCATGCCATCGCAGCCATGGGCTCACTGATCCGAGGGTCCAAGATCACCTCTGACCCTCATGCTCACTCTCATAATGCTTGTCCGTTAAATCGTACAACCGACAACAACACAACAGAAACCCAATATGGCCACCGGATCTCCGCATGCTTCCCACGCCAATACACAGCCTTTCCCGAGGGAATCTCTTATCAATGTTTTCCTTGTCTTTCAAAAGTTCTTCCTCTTGTCCACTCACCACGGATACCCACATACCTAGATTGACCAACTTCAGACAGTGCCATGAGGCTGTTGAAGGAAATGAGTGACGGGAAAACAGTAGTTTGGCTCGGGACATCTTAGCCAAATGCACGTAGGACTGGCTGAAAGGTGGGCAAACACTTGGCTGCATCCAAAAGTGTATCTGAAAAAATGCCCCAGCCCCTCCCCCAAAACTCATTTTCCTTGGCCTTCCATTTCCAAAGCACGGGCAGAAATGACATCAGACAAGACAGTTCACGGGCCTTGGCCCAGCATTTGTCACACGACCGTTCATTCTCCAGTCACCTGGTTCTTTGTGAATGGTAGGTGAGAAGAGTCAAGCAGTCAATTTCCCCCAGCGCCACCCACCCCACAGCTTTCTCTTTGTTTGTTGCTTATCTCAAGTTACCCACAAAAGCCAAAAGAGTCAGGAATAATGAGGCCAAACAGGATCGAAGCAGCCTTACACTCACTAGGTAGTAAATACACTAGGACTGTACAGCAGCTGCTCATGAAAGACCATTTCACCGAGTCCTTTTGTGGACAAGGGAAATCAGGATCATCTTCAGTAGCAGCCAGCATAATTGGTTTCTATCAACTAATAGAGAGTGAAATAATGCCCGTGTTAGTGTATGAGGGAAAAAGGAAGCAAGTGGTTTTCTCAAGTATTACAATCTGTATGCAACTGCCCCTCATTCAGGTGATTCACGTTAAGGCTGTCTATGGCTGGCTGGCTCCCTTCCCAATCTGAAAAGTCACGCTTCATTCCCATGGCATTAGAGCCAAAATCTTTGGCTCTTGCTTACCCTCTTGTGACTAGATGAGCCACGGTCAAGTGAGCATCTCCTTCACGTACAAAACTAGTGTTTCAACTCCGTAGCTTTCAAGGAAGAGGGGGAAAAAAAGCCCTGACAAACCAAATCACATACCTCCTACACGCGGTGGTAGTGGCCCTAGGTCAGGAGCACCCGTAGGCAAAAATTTGGAAGCACGGGTGGCTGGCCGCATTCCTGCAGGGGGGCGAGCATGAGGAGGCCCTACCGTCCGGAATGGATTCGCAGGACCGGTTGGCCCTTGGGGTGGATGAGCCGAAGTTGTTGCTGCTTGGCCAGCACCTGGTTCTTTCCCCTCGCAGGGAACTGCTGATGCACTTATGGTGCTGCTCTGTAACAAAATCACATAAATCCGACATCACTAACAAGAAAAAAATGCAAAACTCATACACAAATAGTTAGGGACAGAATGCAAAGAAATCCATGATATACAGAGAAAGTGCTCCAGAGAAACATCAGATGGGTTTTAGCGGTCACAACTGTGTGGTGAAAGAACAGAAAGCAGGTTTCGCCAACACAGCAATATTCTGGCTAAGGAGAATGCACAGACACAGGCCAGGAGAACCCCGATGTAGACTACCTAGCACGCTTATCCCGAGAAGGCAAAGAACAAGTGGGCAGCTTGCTCCACATGTGGCTGAGGAACAAACTGAGAAACTCAGGAAAGTAGATTCTCAAAACATTACGCCCACTGATTCCAATGTACATCCGAAGGGGGGAACCAAATGCCCTCTACACTGGTGTACTCCCTGAGAGGTGTTGACTCAGAAAAGAAACAGATTTCTAGAGAAAACAAATGACCAGGGGCATGTCTGTTCTGCAAAAAAAGGAGGGATCACAAAGCTCCCGCACACACACGGGTAAAATTACACTGTCAGGACTTACCTCCAGTTTGTCTTGGTTAGCTGCCTGGTTGGAGTCTCTCTCGGAAAATAGGTTTGGACCTACACATTATGAAAAAGAAAGAAAGAGAAAAAGGAAACCATGAACATCGTGGGTCTTAGCATTTTGTTCTCGGGACGTTTCTGGATCGCAAGGGACACTGTGATATCTCCCACATCCAGGTCGGTGCATAAGCCAGCTTGACACCTGCCTCCTTATCCATGGCCACAAGAGCACCCTGAGGCCGCTGGAACTCCTGCTATGCCAAATGCTCTACAGCCAAATGAAGTTGAGGTCTCTGCAGCTGGCACTTAGCAACCCACCTGCTGCAGCAGCATTGAGAAGCTGTCGAGAGAGTAGCACCTCTCTTCTTCCTGCCATTCTGCTCCTGCTTCCTGATTCTTCCTTCAATGAATACTGGCCAACACGAGACCCCACTGGGCAATACGTGTTCCTGGACTCTATGATCGGGAACTGCTCAGCGTCCGAGGACATCCATTCACACATCCCTCCTGGGAATACAACTCTTTGACCCTTCCCTTGCTTTCTCGGCTAATCACTCACACTGCAGCTCACTTGGTGCTCGCACCAAAGTGCTAGTTCTCCGACCTCTCAGCGTCCTCACTTGCTCAATCCTCTCCCGATTCACCAGACTCCACAATCCGTCAGTTCAGCCAGTTGCCCACAGCCTTGTCCTAGAAGTCATGTTCATTTTGTACTTGACTGACACCGTGCTAAGCCTACATCAATCTGGGGCTCACACATCACTTTACCTACACCTGAGCCACTTGGACAGCCAGAAGAGATGGAAAACTAAGAGCCCTCAAACTCCCCGCCCTGGGAAAACACACTCACTCACTCACTCACTCACTCACTCACAACAGCCCACATCGATGACAACTGGAACCTGAACATTTCAACCTGATCATCTCCTTCAACATACTGCCAGCTTCGTAGTGCCTGGCCTTCCATCTGTTGACATGGAAGCAAGGTTCCTCCTCAACAACTGACAACATCCATCCTCCTGAAACGCACCTACACTCGCTATGTGGCCACTGGATGGTGAAGAGTGTGAGATGGCACATTTTGAATGCACAACATGTCAGATGCTTCATATCCATTAAGTACACACTTCACCAACATGCTAATGGCCACCATGGGGAGCACTGGCTGCTGCTCTCTTTTCTAATCCCGCTTCCTGCTTCCAAACCAGGAAAACCAGCAGAGGCGGGTCCAAAGCCAGCGGACCCTGCAAACACACGGCAAACTCGGAACACACTCCTGGTTCCCACCATCACAACGGCCTCGATTTGGCTGTGGTTTGTGTGGAGTCGGGCAGAGGATGCAAGCTCTCTTGGCACTTCTTTTCTCTGTGTGACTTTGCTACCTCTCCCCTAAACAGCAGCTACTCTCTAAAACACAAACAAACACAAGTATCCAGAAACCCAACACGCAGTCCACACACCCCTGCCGCCTCTTCCCTGTAGCCCTGCTTTTCAGGTAAAGAAAAATGAGCCTTACCGAATCCCCGATTTCCTAAACAAATATGCCATGGCTTGTCCAACGATACAGTGTGTGAACGCGCCCACTGCGATGCCATCACCTCTTACGCCATGCCATCGCAGCCATGGGCTCACTGATCCAAGGGTCCAAGATCACCTCTGACCCTCATGCTCACTCTCATAATGCTTGTCCATTAAATCGTACAACCGACAACAACACAACAGAAACCCAATATGGCCACCGGATCTCCGCATGCTTCCCACGCCAATAGACAGCCTTTCCCGAGGGAATCTCTTATCAATGTTTTCCTTGTCTTTCAAAAGTTCTTCCTCTTGTCCACTCACCACGGATACCCACATACCTAGATTGACCAACTTCAGACAGTGCCATGAGGCTGTTGAAGGAAATGAGTGACGGGAAAACAGTAGTTTGGCTCGGGACATCTTAGCCAAATGCACGTAGGACTGGCTGAAAGGTGGGCAAACACTTGGCTGCATCTAAAATGTATCTGAAAAAATCCCCCAGCCCCTCCCCCAAAACTCATTTTCCTTGGCCTTCCATTTCCAAAGCACGGGCAGAAATGACATCAGACAAGACAGTTCACGGGCCTTGGCCCAGCATTTGTCACACGACCGTTCATGCTCCAGTCACCTGGTTCTTTGTGAATGGTAGGTGAGAAGAGTCAAGCAGTCAATTTCCCCCAGCGCCACCCACCCCACAGCTTTCTCTTTGTTTGTTGCTTATCTCAAGTTACCCACAAAAGCCAAAAGAGTCAGGAAGAATGAGGCCAAACAGGATCGAAGCAGCCTTACACTCACTAGGTAGTAAATAGACTAGGACTGTACAGCAGCTGCTCATGAAAGACCATTTCACCGAGTCCTTTTGTGGACAAGGGAAATCAGGATCATCTTCAGTAGCAGCCAGCATAATTGGTTTCTATCAACTAATAGAGAGTGAAATAATGCCCGTGTTAGTGTATGAGGGAAAAAGGAAGCAAGTGGTTTTCTCAAGTATTACAATCTGTATGCAACTGCCCCTCATTCAGGTGATTCACGTTAAGGCTGTCTATGGCTGGCTGGCTCCCTTCCCAATCTGAAAAGTCACGCTTCATTCCCATGGCATTAGAGCCAAAATCTTTGGCTCTTGCTTACCCTCTTGTGACTAGATGAGCCACGGTCAAGTGAGCATCTCCTTCACGTACAAAACTAGTGTTTCAACTCCGTAGCTTTCAAGGAAGAGGGGGAAAAAAAGCCCTGACAAACCAAATCACATACCTCCTACACGCGGTGGTAGTGGCCCTAGGTCAGGAGCACCCGTAGGCAAAAATTTGGAAGCAGGGGTGGCTGGCTGCGTTCCTGCAGGGGGGCGAGCGTGAGGAGGCCCTACCCTCCGGAATGGATTCGCAGGACCGGTTGGCCCTTGGGGTGGATGAGCCGAAGTTGTTGCTGCTTGGCCAGCACCTGGTTCTTTCCCCTCGCAGGGAACTGCTGATGCACTTATGGTGCTGCTCTGTAACAAAGTCACATAAATCCGACATCACTAACAAGAAAAAAATGCAAAACTCATACACAAATAGTTAGGGACAGAATGCAAAGAAATCCATGATATACAGAGAAAATGCTCCAGAGAAACATCAGATGGGTTTTAGCGGTCACAACTGTGTGGTGAAAGAACAGAAAGCAGGTTTCGCCAAAACAGCAACATTCTGGCTAAGGAGAATGCACAGACACAGGCCAGGAGAACCCCGACGTAGACTACCTAGCACGCTTATCCCGAGAAGGCAAAGAACAAGTGGGCAGCTTGCTCCACATGTGGCTGAGGAACAAACTGAGAAACTCAGGAAAGTAGATTCTCAAAACATTACGCCCACTGATTCCAATGTACATCCGAAGGGGGGAACCAAATGCCCTCTACACTGGTGTACTCCCTGAGAGGTGTTGACTCAGAAAAGAAACAGATTTCTAGAGAAAACAAATGACCAGGGGCATGTCTGTTCTGCTAAAAAAGGAGGGATCACAAAGCTCCCGCACACACACGGGTAAAATTACACTGTCAGGACTTACCTCCAGTTTGTCTTGGTTAGCTGCCTGGTTGGAGTCTCTCTCGGAAAATAGGTTTGGACCTACACATTATGAAAAAGAAAGAAAGAGAAAAAGGAAACCATGAACATCGTGGGTCTTAGTATTTTGTTCTCGGGACGTTTCTGGATCGCAAGGGACACTGTGATATCTCCCACATCCAGGTCGGTGCATAAGCCAGCTTGACACCTGCCTCCTTATCCATGGCCACAAGAGCACCCTGAGGCCGCTGGAACTCCTGCTATGCCAAATGCTCTACAGCCAAATGAAGTTGAGGTCTCTGCAGCTGGCACTTAGCAACCCACCTGCTGCAGCAGCATTGAGAAGCTGTCGAGAGAGTAGCACTCTCTTCTTCCTGCCATTCTGCTCCTGCTTCCTGATTCTTCCTTCAATGAATACTGGCCAACACGAGACCCCACTGGGCAATACGTGTTCCTGGACTCTATGATCGGGAACTGCTCAGCGTCTGAGGACATCCATTCACACATCCCTCCTGGGAATACAACTCTTTGACCCTTCCCTTGCTTTCTCGGCTAATCACTCACACTGCAGCTCACTTGGTGCTCGCACCAAAGTGCTAGTTCTCCGACCTCTCAGCGTCCTCACTTGCTCAATCCTCTCCCGATTCACCAGACTCCACAATCCGTCAGTTCAGCCAGTTGCCCACAGCCTTGTCCTAGAAGTCATGTTCATTTTGTACTTGACTGACACCGTGCTAAGCCTAGATCAATCTGGGGCTCACACATCACTTTACCTACACCTGAGCCACTTGGACAGCCAGAAGAAATGGAAAACTAAGAGCCCTCAAACTCCCCGCCCTGGGAAAACACACTCACTCACTCACTCACTCACTCACAACAGCCCACATCGATGACAACTGGAACCTGAACATTTCAACCTGATCATCTCCTTCAACATACTGCCAGCTTCGTAGTGCCTGGCCTTCCATCTGTTGACATGGAAGCAAGGTTCCTCCTCAACAACTGACAACATCCATCCTCCTGAAACGCACCTACACTCGCTATGTGGCCACTGAATGGTGAAGAGTGTGAGATGGCACATTTTGAATGCACAACGTGTCAGATGCTTCATATCCATTAAGTACACACTTCACCAACATGCTAATGGCCACCATGGGGAGCACTGGCTGCTGCTCTCTTTTCTAATCCCGCTTCCTGCTTCCAAACCAGGAAAACCAGCAGAGGCAGGCCCAAGGCCAGCGGACCCTGCAAACACACGGCAAACTCGGAACACACTCCTGGTTCCCACCATCACAACGGCCTCGATTTGGCTGTGGTTTGTGTGGAGTCGGGCAGAGGATGCAAGCTCTCTTGGCACTTCTTTTCTCTGTGTGACTCTGCTACCTCTCCCCTAAACAGCAGCTACTCTCTAAACCACAAACAAACACAAGAATCCAGAAACCCAACACGCAGTCCACACACCCCTGCCGCCTCTTCCCTGTAGCCCTGCTTTTCAGGTAAAGAAAAATGAGCCTTACCGAATCCCCGATTTCCTAAACAAATATGCCATGGCTTGTCCAACGATACAGTGTGTGAACGTGCCCACTGCGATGCCATCACCTCTTACGCCATGCCATCGCAGCCATGGGCTCACTGATCCAAGGGTCCAAGATCACCTCTGACCCTCATGCTCACTCTCATAATGCTTGTCCGTTAAATCGTACAACCGACAACAACACAACAGAAACCCAATATGGCCACCGGATCTCCGCATGCTTCCCACGCCAATACACAGCCTTTCCCGAGGGAATCTCTTATCAATGTTTTCCTTGTCTTTCAAAAGTTCTTCCTCTTGTCCACTCACCACGGATACCCACATACCTAGATTGACCAACTTCAAACAGTGCCATGAGGCTGTTGAAGGAAATGAGTGACGGGAAAACAGTAGTTTGGCTCGGGGCATCTTAGCCAAATGCAAGTAGGACTGGCTGAAAGGTGGGCAAACACTTGGCTGCATCCAAAAGTGTATCTGAAAAAATCTCCCAGCCCCTCCCCCAAAACTCATTTTCCTTGGCCTTCCATTTCCAAAGCACGGGCAGAAATGACATCAGACAAGACAGTTCACGGGCCTTGGCCCAGCATTTGTCACACGACCGTTCATGCTCCAGTCACCTGGTTCTTTGTGAATGGTAGGTGAGAAGAGTCAAGCAGTCAATTTCCCCCAGCGCCACCCACCCCACAGCTTTCTCTTTGTTTGTTGCTTATCTCAAGTTACCCACAAAAGCCAAAAGAGTCAGGAATAATGAGGCCAAACAGGATCGAAGCAGCCTTACACTCACTAGGTAGTAAATAGACTAGGACTGTACAGCAGCTGCTCACGAAAGACCATTTCACCGAGTCCTTTTGTGGACAAGGGAAATCAGGATCATCTTCAGTAGCAGCCAGCATAATTGGTTTCTATCAACTAATAGAGAGTGAAATAATGCCCGTGTTAGTGTATGAGGGAAAAAGGAAGCAAGTGGTTTTCTCAAGTATTACAATCTGTATGCAACTGCCCCTCATTCAGGTGATTCACGTTAAGGCTGTCTATGGCTGGCTGGCTCCCTTCCCAATCTGAAAAGTCACGCTTCATTCCCATGGAATTAGAGCCAAAATCTTTGGCTCTTGCTTACCCTCTTGTGACTAGATGAGCCACGGTCAAGTGAGCATCTCCTTCACGTACAAAACTAGTGTTTCAACTCCGTAGCTTTCAAGGAAGAGGGGGAAAAAAAGCCCTGACAAACCAAATCACATACCTCCTACACGCGGTGGTAGTGGCCCTATGTCAGGAGCACCCGTAGGCAAAACTGTGGAAGCACGGGTGGCTGGCCGCATTCCTGCAGGGGGGCGAGCGTGAGGAGGCCCTACCCTCCGGAATGGATTCGCAGGACCAGTTAGCCCTTGGGGTGGATGAGCCGAAGTTGTTGCTGCTTGGCCAGCACCTGGTTCTTTCCCCTCGCAGGGAACTGCTGATGCACTTATGGTGCTGCTCTGTAACAAAGTCACATAAATCCGACATCACTAACAAGAAAAAAATGCAAAGCTCATACACAAATAGTTAGGGACAGAATGCAAAGAAATCCATGATATACAGAGAAAGTGCTCCAGAGAAACATCAGATGGGTTTTAGCGATCACAACTGTGTGGTGAAAGAACAGAAAGCAGGTTTCGTCAACACAGCAATATTCTGGCTAAGGAGAATGCACAGACACAGGCCAGGAGAACCCCGACGTAGACTACCTAGCACGCTTATCCCGAGAAGGCAAAGAACAAGTGGGCAGCTTACTCCAGATGTGGCTGAGGAACAAACTGAGAAACTCAGGAAAGTAGATTCTCAAAACATTATGCCCACTGATTCCAATGTACATCCGAAGGGGGGAACCAAATGCCCTGCTACACTGGTGTACTCCCTGAGAGGTGTTGACAGAGAAAAGAAACAGATTTCTAGAGAAAACAAATGACCAGGGCCATGTCTGTTCTGCAAAAAAAGGAGGGATCACAAAGCTCCCGCACACACACGGGTAAAATTACACTGTCAGGACTTACCTCCAGTTTGTCTTGGTTAGCTGCCTGGTTGGAGTCTTGCTTGGAAAATAGGTTTGGACCTACACATTCTTAAAAAGAAAGAAAGAGAAAAAGGAAACCATGAACATCGTGGGTCTTAGCATTTTGTTCTCGGGACGTTTCTGGATCGCAAGGGACACTGTGATATCTCCCACATCCAGGTCGGTGCATAAGCCAGCTTGACACCTGCCTCCTTATCCATGGCCACAAGAGCACCCTGAGGCCGCTGGAACTCCTGCTATGCCAAATGCTCCACAGCCAAATGAAGTTGAGGTCTCTGCAGCTGGCACTTAGCAACCCACCTGCTGCAGCAGCACTGAGAAGCTGTCGAGAGAGTAGCACCTCCCTTCTTCCTGACATTCTGCTCCTGCTTCCTGATTCTTCCTTCAATGAATACTGGCCAGCACGAGACCCCACTGGGCAATACGTGTTCCTGGACTCTATGATCGGGAACTGCTCAGCGTCCCAGGACATCCATTCACACATCCCTCCTGGGAATACAACTCTTTGACCCTTCCCTTGCTTTCTCGGCTAATCACTCACACTGCAGCTCACTTGGTGCTCGCACCAAAGTGCTAGCTCTCCGACCTCTCAGCGTCCTCACTTGCTCAATCCTCTCCCGATTCACCAGACTCCACAATCCGTCAGGTCAGCCAGTTGCCCACAGCCTTGTCCTAGAAGTCATGTTCATTTTGTACTTGACTGACACCGTGCTAAGCCTACATCAATCTGGGGCTCACACATCACTTTACCTACACCTGAGCCACTTGGACAGCCAGAAGAGATGGAAAACTAAGAGCCCTCAAACTCCCCGCCCTGGGAAAACACACTCACTCACTCACTCACAACAACCCACATCGATGACAACTGGAACCTGAACATTTCAACCTGATCATCTCCTTCAACATACTGCCAGCTTCGTAGTGCCTGGCCTTCCATCTGTTGACATGGAAGCAAGGTTCCTCCTCAACAACTGACAACATCCATCCTCCTGAAACACACCTACACTCGCTATGTGGCCACTGAATGGTGAAGAGTGTGAGATGGCACATTTTGAATGCACAACGTGTCAGATGCTTCATATCCATTAAGTACACACTTCACCAACATACTAATGGCCACCATGGGGAGCACTGGCTGCTGCTCTCTTTTCTAATCCCGCTTCCTGCTTCCAAACCAGGAAAACCAGCAGAGGCAGGCCCAAGGCCAGCGGACCCTGCAAACACACGGCAAACTCGGAACACACTCCTGGTTCCCACCATCACAACGGCCTCGATTTGGCTGTGGTTTGTGTGGAGTCGGGCAGAGGATGCAAGCTCTCTTGGCACTTCTTTTCTCTGTGTGACTCTGCTACCTCTCCCCTAAACAGCAGCTTCTCTCTAAACCACAAACAAACACAAGCATCCAGAAACCCAACACGCAGCCCACACACCCCTGCCGCCTCTTCCCTGTAGCCCTGCTTTTCAGGTAAAGAAAAATGAGCCTTACCGAATCCTCGATTTCCTAAACAAATATGCCATGGCTTGTCCAACGATACAGTGTGTGAACGTGCCCACTGCGATGCCATCACCTCTTACGCCATGCCATCGCAGCCATGGGCTCACTGATCCAAGGGTCCAAGATCACCTCTGACCCTCATGCTCACTCTCATAATGCTTGTCCGTTAAATCGTACAACCGACAACACCACAACAGAAACCCAATATGGCCACCGGATCTCCGCATGCTTCCCATGCCAATACACAGCCTTTCCCGAGGGAATCTCTTATCAATGTTTTCCTTGTCTTTCAAAAGTTCTTCCTCTTGTCCACTCACCACGGATACCCGCATACCTAGATTGTCCAATTTCAGACAGTGCCGTGAGGCTGTTGAAGGAAATGAGTGACGGGAAAACAGTAGTTTGGCTCGGGACATCTTAGCCAAATGCAAGTAGGACTGGCTGAAAGGTGGGCAAACACTTGGCTGCATCCAAAAGTGTATCTGAAAAAATCCCCCAGCCCCTCCCCCAAAACTCATTTTCCTTGGCCTTCCATTTCCAAAGCATGGGCAGAAATGACATCAGGCAAGACAGTTCACGGGCCTTGGCCCAGCATTTGTCACACGACCGTTCATTCTCCAGTCACCTGGTTCTTTGTGAATGGTAGGTGAGAAGAGTCAAGCAATCAATTTCCCCCAGCGCCACCCACCCCACAGCTTTCTCTTTGTTTGTTGCTTATCTCAAGTTACCCACAAAAGCCAAAAGAGTCAGGAATAATGAGGCCAAACAGGATCGAAGCAGCCTTACACTCACTAGGTAGTAAATAGACTAGGACTGCACAGCAGCTACTCACGAAAGACCATTTCACCGAGTCCTTTTGTGGACAAGGGAAATCAGGATCATCTTCAGTAGCAGCCAGCATAATTGGTTTCTATCAACTAATAGAGAGTGAAATAATGCCCGTGTTAGTGTAAGAGGGAAAAAGGAAGCAAGTGGTTTTCTCAAGTATTACAATCTGTATGCAACTGCCCCTCATTCAGGTGATTCACGTTAAGGCTGTCTATGGCTGGCTGGCTCCCTTCCCAATCTGAAAAGTCACGCTTCATTCCCACGGCATTAGAGCCAAAATCTTTGGCTCTTGCTTACCCTCTTGTGACTAGATGAGCCTCGGTCAAGTGAGCATCTCCTTCACGTACAAAACTAGTCTTTCAACTTCGTAGCTTTCAAGGAAGAGGAGGAAAAAAAGCCCTGACAAACCAAATCACATACCTCCTACACACGGTGGTAGTGGCCCTATGTCAGGAGCACACATAGGCAAAAATTTGGTAGCACAGGTGGCTGGCCGCATTCCTGCAGGGGGGTGAGCGTGAGGAGGCCCTACCCTCCGGAATGGATTCGCAGGACCAGTTGGCCCTTGGGGTGGATGAGCCGAAGTTGTTGCTGCTTGGCCAGCACCTGGTTCTTTCCCCTCGCAGGGAACTGCTGATGCATTTATGGTACTGCTCTGTAACAAAATCACATAAATCCGACATCACTAACAAGAAAAAATGCAAAACTCATACACAAATAGTTAGGGACAGAATGCAAAGAAATCCATGTTATACAGAGAAAGTGCTCCAGAGAAACATCAGATGGGTTTTAGCGATCACAACTGTGTGGTGAAAGAACAGAAAGCAGGTTTTGTCAACACAGCAATATTCTGGCTAAGGAGAATGCACAGACACAGGCCAGGAGAACCCCGACGTAGACTACCTAGCACGCTTATCCCGAGAAGGCAAAGAACAAGTGGGCAGCTTACTCCAGATGTGGCTGAGGAACAAACTGAGAAACTCAGGAAAGTAGATTCTCAAAACATTATGCCCACTGATTCCAATGTACATCCGAAGGGGGGAACCAAATGCCCTGCTACACTGGTGTACTCCCTGAGAGGTGTTGACTCAGAAAAGAAACAGATTTCTAGAGAAAACAAATGACCAGGGCCATGTCTGTTCTGCAAAAAAAGGAGGGATCACAAAGCTCCCGCACACACACGGGTAAAATTACACTGTCAGGACTTACCTCCAGTTTGTCTTGGTTAGCTGCCTGGTTGGAGTCTTGCTTGGAAAATAGGTTTGGACCTACACATTCTTAAAAAGAAAGAAAGAGAAAAAGGAAACCATGAACATCGTGGGTCTTAGCATTTTGTTCTCGGGACGTTTCTGGATCGCAAGGGACACTGTGATATCTCCCACATCCAGGTCGGTGCATAAGCCAGCTTGACACCTGCCTCCTTATCCATGGCCACAAGAGCACCCTGAGGCTGCTGGAACTCCTGCTATGCCAAATGCTCCACAGCCAAATGAAGTTGAGGTCTCTGCAGCTGGCACTTAGCAACCCACCTGCTGCAGCAGCACTGAGAAGCTGTCGAGAGAGTAGCACCTCCCTTCTTCCTGACATTCTGCTCCTGCTTCCTGATTCTTCCTTCAATGAATACTGGCCAGCACGAGACCCCACTGGGCAATACGTGTTCCTGGACTCTATGATCGGGAACTGCTCAGCGTCTGAGGACATCCATTCACACATCCCTCCTGGGAATACAACTCTTTGACCCTTCCCTTGCTTTCTCGGCTAATCACTCACACTGCAGCTCACTTGGTGCTCGCACCAAAGTGCTAGCTCTCCGACCTCTCAGCGTCCTCACTTGCTCAATCCTCTCCCGATTCACCAGACTCCACAATCCGTCAGGTCAGCCAGTTGCCAACAGCCTTGTCCTAGAAGTCATGTTCATTTTGTACTTGACTGACACCGTGCTAAGCCTACATCAATCTGGGGCTCACACATCACTTTACCTACACCTGAGCCACTTGGACAGCCAGAAGAGATGGAAAACTAAGAGCCCTCAAACTCCCCGCCCTGGGAAAACACACTCACTCACTCACTCACTCACTCACTCACTCACTCACAACAACCCACATCGATGACAACTGGAACCTGAACATTTCAACCTGATCATCTCCTTCAACATACTGCCAGCTTCGTAGTGCCTGGCCTTCCATCTGTTGACATGGAAGCAAGGTTCCTCCTCAACAACTGACAACATCCATCCTCCTGAAACACACCTACACTCGCTATGTGGCCACTGAATGGTGAAGAGTGTGAGATGGCACATTTTGAATGCACAACGTGTCAGATGCTTCATATCCATTAAGTACACACTTCACCAACATACTAATGGCCACCATGGGGAGCACTGGCTGCTGCTCTCTTTTCTAATCCCGCTTCCTGCTTCCAAACCAGGAAAACCAGCAGAGGCGGGCCCAAGGCCAGCGGACCCTGCAAACACACGGCAAACTCGGAACACACTCCTGGTTCCCACCATCACAACGGCCTCGATTTGGCTGTGGTTTGTGTGGAGTCGGGCAGAGGATGCAAGCTCTCTTGGCACTTCTTTTCTCTGTGTGACTCTGCTACCTCTCCCCTAAACAGCAGCTTCTCTCTAAACCACAAACAAACACAAGAATCCAGAAACCCAACACGCAGCCCACACACCCCTGCCGCCTCTTCCCTGTAGCCCTGCTTTTCAGGTAAAGAAAAATGAGCCTTACCGAATCCCCGATCTCCTAAACAAATATGCCATGGCTTGTCCAACGATACAGTGTGTGAACGCGCCCACTGCGATGCCATCACCTCTTACGCCATGCCATCGCAGCCATGGGCTCACTGATCCAAGGGTCCAAGATCACCTCTGACCCTCATGCTCACTCTCATAATGCTTGTCCGTTAAATCGTACAACCGACAACACCACAACAGAAACCCAATATGGCCACCGGATCTCCGCATGCTTCCCACGCCAATACACAGCCTTTCCCGAGGGAATCTCTTATCAATGTTTTCCTTGTCTTTCAAAAGTTCTTCCTCTTGTCCACTCACCACGGATACCCACATACCTAGATTGACCAACTTCAGACAGTGCCGTGAGGCTGTTGAAGGAAATGAGTGACGGGAAAACAGTAGTTTGGCTCGGGACATCTTAGCCAAATGCAAGTAGGACTGGCTGAAAGGTGGGCAAACACTTGGCTGCATCCAAAAGTGTATCTGAAAAAATCCCCCAGCCCCTTCCACAAAACTCATTTTCCTTGGCCTTCCATTTCCAAAGCACGGGCAGAAATGACATCAGGCAAGACAGTTCACGGGCCTTGGCCCAGCATTTGTCACACGACCGTTCATTCTCCAGTCACCTGGTTCTTTGTGAATGGTAGGTGAGAAGAGTCAAGCAATCAATTTCCCCCAGCGCCACCCACCCCACAGCTTTCTCTTTGTTTGTTGCTTATCTCAAGTTACCCACAAAAGCCAAAAGAGTCAGGAATAATGAGGCCAAACAGGATCGAAGCAGCCTTACACTCACTAGGTAGTAAATAGACTAGGACTGCACAGCAGCTACTCACGAAAGACCATTTCACCGAGTCCTTTTGTGGACAAGGGAAATCAGGATCATCTTCAGTAGCAGCCAGCATAATTGGTTTCTATCAACTAATAGAGAGTGAAATAATGCCCGTGTTAGTGTAAGAGGGAAAAAGGAAGCAAGTGGTTTTCTCAAGTATTACAATCTGTATGCAACTGCCCCTCATTCAGGTGATTCACGTTAAGGCTGTCTATGGCTGGCTGGCTCCCTTCCCAATCTGAAAAGTCACGCTTCATTCCCACGGCATTAGAGCCAAAATCTTTGGCTCTTGCTTACCCTCTTGTGACTAGATGAGCCTCGGTCAAGTGAGCATCTCCTTCACGTACAAAACTAGTCTTTCAACTTCGTAGCTTTCAAGGAAGAGGAGGAAAAAAAGCCCTGACAAACCAAATCACATACCTCCTACACGCGGTGGTAGTGGCCCTATGTCAGGAGCACACATAGGCAAAAATTTGGTAGCACAGGTGGCTGGCCGCATTCCTGCAGGGGGGCGAGCGTGAGGAGGCCCTACCCTCCGGAATGGATTCGCAGGACCAGTTGGCCCTTGGGGTGGATGAGCCGAAGTTGTTGCTGCTTGGCCAGCACCTGGTTCTTTCCCCTCGCAGGGAACTGCTGATGCATTTATGGTACTGCTCTGTAACAAAATCACATAAATCCAACATCACTAACAAGAAAAAAATGCAAAGCTCATACACAAATAGTTAGGGACAGAATGCAAAGAAATCCATGTTATACAGAGAAAGTGCTCCAGAGAAACATCAGATGGGTTTTAGCGATCACAACTGTGTGGTGAAAGAACAGAAAGCAGGTTTCGTCAACACAGCAATATTCTGGCTAAGGAGAATGCACAGACACAGGCCAGGAGAACCCCGACGTAGACTACCTAGCACGCTTATCCCGAGAAGGCAAAGAACAAGTGGGCAGCTTACTCCAGATGTGGCTGAGGAACAAACTGAGAAACTCAGGAAAGTAGATTCTCAAAACATTATGCCCACTGATTCCAATGTACATCCGAAGGGGGGAACCAAATGCCCTGCTACACTGGTGTACTCCCTGAGAGGTGTTGACTCAGAAAAGAAACAGATTTCTAGAGAAAACAAATGACCAGGGCCATGTCTGTTCTGCAAAAAAAGGAGGGATCACAAAGCTCCCGCACACACACGGGTAAAATTACACTGTCAGGACTTACCTCCAGTTTGTCTTGGTTAGCTGCCTGGTTGGAGTCTTGCTTGGAAAATAGGTTTGGACCTACACATTCTTAAAAAGAAAGAAAGAGAAAAAGGAAACCATGAACATCGTGGGTCTTAGCATTTTGTTCTCGGGACGTTTCTGGATCGCAAGGGACACTGTGATATCTCCCACATCCAGGTCGGTGCATAAGCCAGCTTGACACCTGCCTCCTTATCCATGGCCACAAGAGCACCCTGAGGCCGCTGGAACTCCTGCTATGCCAAATGCTCTACAGCCAAATGAAGTTGAGGTCTCTGCAGCTGGCACTTAGCAACCCACCTGCTGCAGCAGCACTGAGAAGCTGTCGAGAGAGCAGCACCTCCCTTCTTCCTGACATTCTGCTCCTGCTTCCTGATTCTTCCTTCAATGAATACTGGCCAGCACGAGACCCCACTGGGCAATACGTGTTCCTGGACTCTATGATCGGGAACTGCTCAGCGTCCCAGGACATCCATTCACACATCCCTCCTGGGAATACAACTCTTTGACCCTTCCCTTGCTTTCTCGGCTACTCACTCACACTGCAGCTCACTTGGTGCTCGCACCAAAGTGCTAGCTCTCCGACCTCTCAGCGTCCTCACTTGCTCAATCCTCTCCCGATTCACCAGACTCCACAATCCGTCAGGTCAGCCAGTTGCCCACAGCCTTGTCCTAGAAGTCATGTTCATTTTGTACTTGACTGACACCGTGCTAAGCCTACATCAATCTGGGGCTCACACATCACTTTACCTACACCTGAGCCACTTGGACAGCCAGAAGAGATGGAAAACTAAGAGCCCTCAAACTCCCCGCCCTGGGAAAACACACTCACTCACTCACTCACAACAACCCACATCGATGACAACTGGAACCTGAACATTTCAACCTGATCATCTCCTTCAACATACTGCCAGCTTCGTAGTGCCTGGCCTTCCATCTGTTGACATGGAAGCAAGGTTCCTCCTCAACAACTGACAACATCCATCCTCCTGAAACACACCTACACTCGCTATGTGGCCACTGAATGGTGAAGAGTGTGAGATGGCACATTTTGAATGCACAACGTGTCAGATGCTTCATATCCATTAAGTACACACTTCACCAACATGCTAATGGCCACCATGGGGAGCACTGGCTGCTGCTCTCTTTTCTAATCCCGCTTCCTGCTTCCAAACCAGGAAAACCAGCAGAGGCGGGCCCAAGGCCAGCGGACCCTGCAAACACACGGCAAACTCGGAACACACTCCTGGTTCCCACCATCACAACGGCCTCGATTTGGCTGTGGTTTGTGTGGAGTCGGGCAGAGGATGCAAGCTCTCTTGGCACTTCTTTTCTCTGTGTGACTCTGCTACCTCTCCCCTAAACAGCAGCTACTCTCTAAAACATAAACAAACACAAGTATCCAGAAACCCAACACGCAGCCCACACACCCCTGCCGCCTCTTCCCTGTAGCCCTGCTTTTCAGGTAAAGAAAAATGAGCCTTACCGAATCCCCGATTTCCTAAACAAATATGCCATGGCTTGTCCAACGATACAGTGTGTGAACGTGCACACTGCGATGCCATCACCTCTTACGCCATGCCATCGCAGCCATGGGCTCACTGATCCAAGGGTCCAAGATCACCTCTGACCCTCATGCTCACTCTCATAATGCTTGTCCGTTAAATCGTACAACCGACAACACCACAACAGAAACCCAATATGGCCACCGGATCTCCGCATGCTTCCCACGCCAATACACAGCCTTTCCCGAGGGAATCTCTTATCAATGTTTTCCTTGTCTTTCAAAAGTTCTTCCTCTTGTCCACTCACCACGGATACCCGCATACCTAGATTGACCAACTTCAGACAGTGCCGTGAGGCTGTTGAAGGAAATGAGTGACGGGAAAACAGTAGTTTGGCTCGGGACATCTTAGCCAAATGCAAGTAGGACTGGCTGAAAGGTGGGCAAACACTTGGCTGCATCCAAAAGTGTATCTGAAAAAATCCCCCAGACCCTTCCACAAAACTCATTTTCCTTGGCCTTCCATTTCCAAAGCACGGGCAGAAATGACATCAGGCAAGACAGTTCACGGGCCTTGGCCCAGCATTTGTCACACGACCGTTCATTCTCCAGTCACCTGGTTCTTTGTGAATGGTAGGTGAGAAGAGTCAAGCAATCAATTTCCCCCAGCGCCACCCACCCCACAGCTTTCTCTTTGTTTGTTGCTTATCTCAAGTTACCCACAAAAGCCAAAAGAGTCAGGAATAATGAGGCCAAACAGGATCGAAGCAGCCTTACACTCACTAGGTAGTAAATAGACTAGGACTGCACAGCAGCTACTCACGAAAGACCATTTCACCGAGTCCTTTTGTGGACAAGGGAAATCAGGATCATCTTCAGTAGCAGCCAGCATAATTGGTTTCTATCAACTAATAGAGAGTGAAATAATGCCCGTGTTAGTGTAAGAGGGAAAAAGGAAGCAAGTGGTTTTCTCAAGTATTACAATCTGTATGCAACTGCCCCTCATTCAGGTGATTCACGTTAAGGCTGTCTATGGCTGGCTGGCTCCCTTCCCAATCTGAAAAGTCACGCTTCATTCCCACGGCATTAGAGCCAAAATCTTTGGCTCTTGCTTACCCTCTTGTGACTAGATGAGCCTCGGTCAAGTGAGCATCTCCTTCACGTACAAAACTAGTCTTTCAACTTCGTAGCTTTCAAGGAAGAGGAGGAAAAAAAGCCCTGACAAACCAAATCACATACCTCCTACACGCGGTGGTAGTGGCCCTATGTCAGGAGCACACATAGGCAAAAATTTGGTAGCACAGGTGGCTGGCCGCATTCCTGCAGGGGGGCGAGCGTGAGGAGGCCCTACCCTCCGGAATGGATTCGCAGGACCAGTTGGCCCTTGGGGTGGATGAGCCGAAGTTGTTGCTGCTTGGCCAGCACCTGGTTCTTTCCCCTCGCAGGGAACTGCTGATGCATTTATGGTACTGCTCTGTAACAAAATCACATAAATCCAACATCACTAACAAGAAAAAAATGCAAAGCTCATACACAAATAGTTAGGGACAGAATGCAAAGAAATCCATGTTATACAGAGAAAGTGCTCCAGAGAAACATCAGATGGGTTTTAGCGATCACAACTGTGTGGTGAAAGAACAGAAAGCAGGTTTCGTCAACACAGCAATATTCTGGCTAAGGAGAATGCACAGACACAGGCCAGGAGAACCCCGACGTAGACTACCTAGCACGCTTATCCCGAGAAGGCAAAGAACAAGTGGGCAGCTTACTCCAGATGTGGCTGAGGAACAAACTGAGAAACTCAGGAAAGTAGATTCTCAAAACATTATGCCCACTGATTCCAATGTACATCCGAAGGGGGGAACCAAATGCCCTGCTACACTGGTGTACTCCCTGAGAGGTGTTGACTCAGAAAAGAAACAGATTTCTAGAGAAAACAAATGACCAGGGCCATGTCTGTTCTGCAAAAAAAGGAGGGATCACAAAGCTCCCGCACACACACGGGTAAAATTACACTGTCAGGACTTACCTCCAGTTTGTCTTGGTTAGCTGCCTGGTTGGAGTCTTGCTTGGAAAATAGGTTTGGACCTACACATTCTTAAAAAGAAAGAAAGAGAAAAAGGAAACCATGAACATCGTGGGTCTTAGCATTTTGTTCTCGGGACGTTTCTGGATCGCAAGGGACACTGTGATATCTCCCACATCCAGGTCGGTGCATAAGCCAGCTTGACACCTGCCTCCTTATCCATGGCCACAAGAGCACCCTGAGGCCGCTGGAACTCCTGCTATGCCAAATGCTCTACAGCCAAATGAAGTTGAGGTCTCTGCAGCTGGCACTTAGCAACCCACCTGCTGCAGCAGCACTGAGAAGCTGTCGAGAGAGCAGCACCTCCCTTCTTCCTGACATTCTGCTCCTGCTTCCTGATTCTTCCTTCAATGAATACTGGCCAGCACGAGACCCCACTGGGCAATACGTGTTCCTGGACTCTATGATCGGGAACTGCTCAGCGTCCCAGGACATCCATTCACACATCCCTCCTGGGAATACAACTCTTTGACCCTTCCCTTGCTTTCTCGGCTACTCACTCACACTGCAGCTCACTTGGTGCTCGCACCAAAGTGCTAGCTCTCCGACCTCTCAGCGTCCTCACTTGCTCAATCCTCTCCCGATTCACCAGACTCCACAATCCGTCAGGTCAGCCAGTTGCCAACAGCCTTGTCAGAGAAGTCATGTTCATTTTGTACTTGACTGACACCGTGCTAAGCCTACATCAATCTGGGGCTCACACATCACTTTACCTACACCTGAGCCACTTGGACAGCCAGAAGAGATGGAAAACTAAGAGCCCTCAAACTCCCCGCCCTGGGAAAACACACTCACTCACTCACTCACAACAACCCACATCGATGACAACTGGAACCTGAACATTTCAACCTGATCATCTCCTTCAACATACTGCCAGCTTCGTAGTGCCTGGCCTTCCATCTGTTGACATGGAAGCAAGGTTCCTCCTCAACAACTGACAACATCCATCCTCCTGAAACACACCTACACTCACTATGTGGCCACTGAATGGTGAAGAGTGTGAGATGGCACATTTTGAATGCACAACGTGTCAGATGCTTCATATCCATTAAGTACACACTTCACCAACATACTAATGGCCACCATGGGGAGCACTGGCTGCTGCTCTCTTTTCTAATCCCGCTTCCTGCTTCCAAACCAGGAAAACCAGCAGAGGCAGGCCCAAGGCCAGCGGACCCTGCAAACACACGGCAAACTCGGAACACACTCCTGGTTCCCACCATCACAACGGCCTCGATTTGGCTGTGGTTTGTGTGGAGTCGGGCAGAGGATGCAAGCTCTCTTGGCACTTCTTTTCTCTGTGTGACTCTGCTACCTCTCCCCTAAACAGCAGCTTCTCTCTAAACCACAAACACAAGAATCCAGAAACCCAACACGCAGCCCACACACCCCTGCCGCCTCTTCCCTGTAGCCCTGCTTTTCAGGTAAAGAAAAATGAGCCTTACTGAATCCTCGATTTCCTAAACAAATATGCCATGGCTTGTCCAACGATACAGTGTGTGAACGTGCCCACTGCGATGCCATCAC